>NC_059221.1:36895140-36925140 GCF_020615455.1 Coregonus clupeaformis
AAAAGCACATTGGGCTGCCCTTGTTCCATGTGCATATGTGCAGTGTGCGTCACGGCTGGATAGGCTGCATTTCCGCTGTAAAAATGCATGCCATAACCAACTGCGTTACCGCTAAAACCAGCTTTTGGTTTCAGCGCTGCCTGAAATTAGCACTTTGGATCATGCTTTTAAGGACACACCTCAAATATTTCCACCCCGCCCATCTGAGTAGCAAGCGAAGTGATATAAAACAGGTAAATTGCGGAACCTGGCGTTAGGGCTGGAAAATGTCAGTGTGCCAGTTTTTACATGATGAAATTGCAGTTAACGTGTTTGACACTAGCACCGCCTTAACGCCAGCCGAAAATAGGGCCCTATGTCTGGAAGGATGTTTGAATAGATAAACCAGGCCCCCAGTGTCCGGTCTGGAGCGTGAAGTCATGAGCTTTGCTGGTCGGCTACTGTGTGGAAACCTAGTGGTAATTTACGATACATTTTTTTACGCCCGTTTTGGCCTCTAAAATGTGTTAATTACGACCAAGTTCGATCTCCAGGGTGAATTATTTTAAAGTTCGCTACAAATCGAGATATTTAATGAAATAGTGATCCACGTGCTGACACAGACTAATCACGGCCCGACAGGCTACGAGGAGACTCGCGCCCTCATGCACGCTCTTTGTGAGTGCACCTAAAGAGTTGGTGTGTCATATGAGAGCACGCCTGTCAAGTGGAGATAGAGGGGCTGACCAATGTCTATGGGGTTTCCGGTATTGACGCCGACGTCATGTAGCAGCGTTGGGTTGACTCGCTCAGGCAGGATGAAAACAATTACATCGACCACGATCCTTTGCTAGTTACGGCCACTTTCACCATGATCCTTGCCGTTTGTTTTTGTGCCATTCTGCCCCATTCAGCTTCAAAATCAAATACTTCCAGCTTCATGCGCCATCGGGAGTTTCCATAGGAATATGTGGATGACGTCAATGCTATAACTATCTACAGGTTTTAATGTATATGAGATAAACACACACTTTCAGTTAGGGGCTAACAATACGTGGGTTGGTTTTTATAATGGCTATCTACTGAATGGCCACTGACTTTAGATCTAATCTACCAGCTCTGGTCAGAGAACTGTAAAAGATTCAAGTGTACAGTTGTACAACCAGGGTCAGTTGTAATAACTGTCCAATTCATCTCCTGTTTTGACTGAATTGAAATGGAATTGACCACAACCCTGGACACAACCTCTCCAGGACTGTGTCTATCAGTCCACCCACCCACAGACACAGATATGGAGAGATGAGGTTGAGAGGAGTGTGTGCACACCCTCTTACCTGCTGGGCGTACCCATGCCTGTTTGTGGTGTGAAATAGGGGAGGAGGGGTTTCTAAGCCCAGACGTGCTGCTCTCTCTCTGATAAGGGCCTTCTTTATACACACCGTGTGCTGCTTTTCACACAGGGACAATCAGTCGGGAGAAATGTTCAATGGAGAAAATTGTGTCAAGGTTTGTCAGCATTTGTATTGTTGCTTCTTTGAAACGTGACAATACAGCCAGATGTCCTTGGAGGTTCAGCCAGACATCTCACCAACCTGATAACTTCAACTCTCCTATGAGATGTGACGATACGGCCAGATGTCCTTGGAGATTCAACCAGACATCTCACCAACCTGATAACTTCAACTTCAACTCTCCTATGAGACGTAACGATATGGCCAGATGTCCTTGGAGATTCAATCAGACATCTCACCAACCTGATAACTTCAACTCTCCTATGAGATGTGATGATACGACCAGATGTCCTTGGAGATTCAATCAGACATCTCACCAACCTGATAACTTCAACTCTCCTATGAGATGTGACAATACAGCCAGATGTCCTTGGAGATTCAATCAGACATCTCACCAACCTGATAACTTCAACTTTCCTATGAGATGTGACGATACGGCCAGACGTCATTGGAGATTCAACCAGACATCTCTCAGGGCGGATATCAAATAAATACACAACAGGAAGACTACAGTGTTTCATTCTGTTTCAGACATGGAAACTAGGTGAGCACTCTCTGAGCCAATCAGTGACATGGATCAATGAAGTGACTCACAGATAGACAAACAACAGACACTGTGGGTCCTGAGTCCGCAGGACTAGCGTTGCCAACCCCTGGTTTGGCAAAGCCTTCATATACCAAGACTACCCAAACTCATTAAAGCTACAGGGGCGCACACACACACACACACACACACACACACACACACACACATGGTAATGCCATGGTGCTAGGGTCTGCAGCAGTGCAAAATGAATTATGCTTAAGTAAACTGCAGATTAATTATAGATAGGACAATATGTCTCTGTGCTGCAGCCTACCTCTACCTGCAGCCATGTTAATGAAGTGCTAACCTGCTCCAGCAGGCAGGAACAGAAAGGAGGAGATAGACCTGACACTGCACTGGCCTGGAGGGAAGAAGGCTCTCTGACTAACTGATTATTCCTCTGATTACTCATTTAGCTAGGAATGGCTAGTAGGCTACTGTCCCACCAACAGTATAGTGAGGAGAGAAAAATCACACTCTCAGTGTCTAATCTCGGCTAGAATTAAATCAAACCAAATGTTATAGTGCTAGATATGCTACTTGTTACAATGAATCCCAAAGAAACCTAAAGTTATAATCAAGTAATGATGTATTAGGTTAGGCTATATGTTACCATTGGCTGTAACATTAAGCAGATAATATGCTGCCGAATTATGAACCAAAACTTTAGGAATGGAACAAATTAATTTATCCACTACACATCCATCCTGTTTGAGGACCACTGTGAACAGTTCAACCGCTGCGAAATCCCCTCTGCTTTCCTTTCAGCACCACAATGAAACCCGCCCTACGGACAAGGGTCATGCGCTTCTCACGAAGACGGATGGACGGACATGGTGTGTCTTGAGTGGGCTGTGGGCTAACGATTAAATTACTCAAACCATTAACACTGTGCTAAATAGAAAAATGCCACATCTCCTACATACGAATCTGGATATGGTATTCCGGACACCGTGACAGCGATGTGAAGCTCACCCATGAAAACCCAATAGGACACAGTCAAGCTCCTTATGAAAGAGAACTTAATGGACTGAGGCTACTGACATAAATCTCACCAAGCGGACATACAGTGACCAACTACTGATATACAAGTCCAAACTTCCTAGAAATGTTAACATGAGAAATCAGAAAATTGCTCTGAGGGGAACTGTGAAAGACAATGTACCGCGTTATTTCTCCTATATGGATGTTGACCTTTACGTAAAATTGACAAAGAACTGAGGATATCTCACAAGTCCCCCAGTTGATTGACATCGTAATACATTCCCCCTAATAAGCTGAGCAAACATGCTGTTATTGATGTTGAAAAGATAACCCCCACAACCGATCTGGGAAGGAAAGAAGCACCTATTGATTTAACCTAATGCTTAATACAAATATACACAGCCTATTTACAAATACCCTTATCTCTGTTTTAGAAAAGGTTGACCAATGATTCAAATGAGTCGTTTCATGAATGAAACAGCGCTCTTACCGTCCACAGCCATAGTCGGTCTTAGCGTGTATCTCTCCGTGGTTGCCTCAGTAATTATCTCCCATTGCTGTATCTGTCTGGATAGCAGAGAGTATGCGAGTGTGAGACCGCACGATTTGGCAGCAGGCTACTGCGCGCGTCTTGTGTGTGTGTGCAGCTGTGTGTGAGGACCGGTGAAGACTATACAGACAGATAGTCAGAGCACACCGTCTCATCCGACCGTTTGTTTTCGGTAGTCCGCTACCAACCGACTCCGTTGTTGTTAACTCGTCACCTTTTTCGTACCTGACAGCGCCGAGAAACAAAAGGTCACCATCGAACACGCGCGAGTGCGCTGACATTGCGCACGCGCCCCCTCTAGGCTATAAGATGGTTTATGCAGGCTATAAGATGAAACCTTTGATACAGTTACAGTTGGAAGTTTACATACACTTAGGTTGGAGTCATTAAAACTCGTTTTTCAACCACTCCACAAATTTCTTGTTAACAAACTATAGTTTTGGCAAGTCGGTTAGGACATCTACTTTGTGCATGACACAAGTAATTTTTCAAAAAATTGTTTACAGACAGATTATTTCACTTATAATTCACTGTATCACAATTCCAGTTGGTCAGAAGTTTACATACACTAAGTTGACTGTGCCTTTAAACAGCTTGGAAAATTCCAGAAAATTATGTCATGGCTTTAGAAGCTTCTGATAGGCTAATTGACATCATTTGAGTCAATTGGAGGTGTACCTGTGGATGTATTTCAAGGCCTACGTTCAAACTCAGTGCCTCTTTGCTTGACATCATGGCAAAATCAAAAGAAATCAGCCAAGACCTCAGAATAAAATGTGTAGACCTCCACATGTCTGGTTCATCCTTGGGAGAAATTTCCAAATGCCTGAAGGTACCACATTCATCTGTACAAACAATAGTATGCAAGTATAAACACCATGGGACCATGCAGCCGTCATACCGCTCAGGAAGGAGACGCGTTCTGTCTCCTAGAGATGAACGTACTTTGGGGCGAAAAGTGCAAATCAATCCCAGAACAACAGCAAAGGACCTTGTGAAGATGCCGAAGGAAACAGGTACAAAAGTATCTATATCCACAGTAAAACAAGTCCTATATCGACTTAACCTGAAAGGCCGCTCAGCAAGGAAGAAGCCACTGCTCCAAAACCGCCATAAAAAAGCCAGACTACAGTTTGCAACTGCACATGGGGACAAAGATCGTACTTTTTGGAGAAATGTCCTCTGGAAATATTTGGAGGGGGTGGCTTGCAAGCCGAAGAACACCATCCCAACCGTGAAGCACGGGGGTGGCAGCATCATGCTGTGGGGGTGCTTTGCTGCAGGAGGGACTGGTGCACTTCACAAAATAGATGGCATCATGAGGAAGGAAAATTATGTGGATATATTGAAGCAACATCTCAAGACATCAGTCAGGAAGTTAAAGCTTGGTCGCAAATGGGTCTTCCAAATGGACAATGACCCCAAGCATACTTCCAAAGTTGTGGCAAAATGGCTTAAGGACAACAGAGTCAAGGTATTGGAGTGGCCATCACAAAGCCCTGACCTCAATCCTATAAAAAATGTGTGGGCAGAACTGAAAAAGCGTGTGAGAGCAAGGAGGCCTACAAACCTGACTCAGTTACACCAGCTCTGTCAGGAGGAATGGGCCAAAATTCACCCAACTTATTGTGGGAAGCTTGTGGAAGGCTACCCGAAACGTTTGACCCAAGTTAAACAATTTAAAGGCAATGCTACCAAATACTAATTGAGTGTATGTAAACTTCTGACCCACTGGGAATGTGATGAAATAAATAAAAGCTGAAATAAATCATTCTCTCTACTATTATTCTGACATATCACATTCTTAAAATAAAGTGGTGATCCTAACTGACCTAAGACAGGGACTTTTTACTAGTATTTAATGTCAGGAATTGTGAAAAACTGAGTTTAAATGTATTTGGCTAAGGTGTATGTAAACTTCAGACTTCAACTGTATATGAATCATTTCTGTAAAAAAAAAAAAAGTATATTCAACCATAAGACAAAATATGTATCCATTGGGGTAAAGCCTAGAGTAGACCATAATATTACATAACAGTATTTTATTGAACCCTCATTTCCTCTGTAATCTTCCTCAATGGCTGCAATTACCAAGATAGCAATAGATAAAACAATTATATAGCCTAGGCTATTGGGAGTTCATTTGGTTAGATTCAAGAATAATCAAATGAATTGAACAACGATAATTCATTCCAGGAATTGTGTTGTTACAGTAACTAGATTTGTCTGATCACAGAGGATGTCTGGACTTAGTTGTTCATCAACAGGATCCGTATCTCTTGAATGAAAGAATCGGGATGAGAGGAGAGAAAAACATGAGTTGAGAACGCTGGATGGTCAGTAAGCCCTGAAGCCCTGAAGCCCTCAGCATGAGTTGAGAACGCTGGATGGTCAGTAAGCCCTGAAGCCCTGAAGCCCTCAGCATGAGTTGAGAATGCTGGATGGTCAGTAAGCCCTGAAGCCCTGAAGCCCTCAGCATGAGTTGAGAACGCTGGATGGTCAGTAAGCCCTGAAGCCCTCAGCTTGAGTTGAGAATGCTGGATGGTCAGTAAGCCCTGAACCCCTCAGCTTGAGTTGAGAACGCTGGATGGTCAGTAAGCCATGAAGCCCTCAACTTGAGTTGAGAATGATGGATGGTCAATAAGCGCTGAAGCCCTCAGCATGAGTTTAGAACGCTGGATGGTCAGTAAGCCCTGAAGCCCTCAACTTGAGTTGAGAACGCTGGATGGTCAGTAAGCCCTGAAGCCCTCAGCATGAGTTGAGAACGCTGGATGGTCACTAAGCCCTGAAGCCCTCAGCATGAGTTGAGAATGCTGGATGGTCAGTAAGCCCTGAAGCCCTCAACTTGAGATGAGAATGCTGGATGGTCAGTAACCCTGAAGCCCTCAACTTGAGTTGATAACGCTGGATGGTCAGTAAACCCTGAAGCCCTCAGCATGAGTTGAGAACGCTGGATGGTCAGTAAGCCCTGAAGCACTGAAGCCCTCAATATGAGTTGAGAACGCTGGATGATCAGTAAGCCCTGAACATGAATTCAGAACACTGGATAGTCAGTAAGCCCTGAAGCCCTCAACATGAGTTTAGAACGCTGGATGGTCAGTAAGACCTGAAGCTCTCAACTTGAGTTGAGAACGCTGGATGGTCAATAAGCCCAGAAGCCCTCAACTTGAATTGAGAACGCTGAATGGTCAATAAGCCCTGAAGCCATCAACTTGAGTTGAGAATGCTGGATGGTCAGTAAGCCCTGAAGCCCTCAGCATGAGTTCAGAACGCTGGACGGTCAGTAAGCCCTGAAGCCCTCAATTTGAGTTGAGAACGCTGGATGGTCAGTAAGCCCTGAAGCCTTCAGCATGAGTTGAGAATGCTGGATGGTCAGTAAGCCCTGAAGCCCTCAGCATGAGTTCAGAACGCTGGACGGTCAGTAAGCCCTGAAGCCCTCAACTTGGGTTGAGAACGCTGGATGGTCAGTAAGCCCTGATGCCCTCAACTTGAGTTGAAAACACTGGATGGTCAGTAAGCCTTGATGCCCTGAAGCCCTCAGCTTGAGTTGAGGATGCTGGATGTTCAGTAAGCCCTGAAGCCCTCAACTTGAGTTAAGAATGCTGGATGGTCAGTAAGCCCTGAAGTCCTCAACTTGAGTTAAGAACGCTGGATGGTCAGTAAGCCCTGAAGCCCTCAACATGAGTTGAGAATGCTGGATGGTCAGTAAGCCCTGAAGCCCTCAGCTTGAGTTGAGAACGCTGGATGGTCAGTAAGCCCTGAAGCTCTCAGCATTAGTTTTTAACGCTGGATGGTCAGTAATCCCTGAAGCCCTCAGCATGATTTGAGAACGCTGGATGGTCAGTAAGCCCTGAAGTCCTCAGCATGAGTTGTGAACACTGGATGGTCAGTAAGCCCTGAAGCCCTCAACTTTGGTTGAGAACGCTGGATAGTCAGTAAGCCCTGAAGCCCTCAGCATGAGTTGAGAACGCTGGATGGTCAGTAAGCCCTGAAGCCCTCAGCTTGAGTTGAGAACGCTGGATGGTCAGTAAGCCCGGAAGCCCTCAACTTGAGTTTAGAACGCTGGATGGTCAGTAAGCCCTGAAGCCCTCAGCATGAGTGTCACGATTTAAACTGAATATGAACCCAAATGCAGACAACTACACCGAGCCCGAGAAGGTTTAACAGGTTTATTTCCAAGTAAAATTGTCCAGGTTTCCAAAAATAGGGGAAGAGCAAGTCCAGGTCTACAGGGAGTGTAACAGATCCAGGGTTCTGAGCAGGAGTGGTACCGTAACGTCCTAGTGTCCGTGGTGAGTCCAAATGTGAGGTCCAGTAGTGGAAAGCAGGATGGTGGTGGCAGGAGTGAAGCGGAGGCAGAAGTCAGGTTCCAATAATCTGTGGCACAGGAGAAATATAAATAGAACAGGCCAAAAACACAAAGAGCGAAAACAAGCAGGTTGTGTCAGCAGCGAGACTAACATGGTCGTCTTGACTATGATCTGACGATGATTGGCAAGTTTGACCGGGTCTTTAAGGCTGAGGTGATTATGGTGAATGAGCTGCAGCTGGAACCCTGACTCCCGCACACCAGACTTCACTCCTGCAATTAAGAACAGACAGAGGGGAGGGGGAGAGCAGAGAGAGAGAGCTACCTAGCAGCAGTAGGCCTAACAGTACCCCCCCCCCCCTCTACTGACGCCACCCGGCGGCCGACAGGGTTTATCAGGATGTAACCGATGAAAATCACGGACCAGAGCAGGATCCACAATGAAGCTCCTGGGAACCCAGGAACGTTCCTCAGGACCATAACCCTCCCAATCCACCAGGTACTGGAAACCACGACCCCGGCGGCGAACATACAGAAGTCGCCGGACAGTGTAGACAGGACCCCCACCCACGACCCTGGGCGGAGGAGGGGGACGAGAGGGCGGGCACAGAGGGCTAACAGACACAGGCTTAATCTGGGACACATGAAAAGTGGAATGAACCCGTAGGGAAGCAGGAAGCTGTAGTTTAACCGCGCAGGGGTTAACAATAGACAATATTTTAAACGGTCCTATAAAACGCGGCACCATCTTCTTAGATTCCACTTTTAATGGAAGATCACGTGACTTAAGCCATACCTCTTGACCAGGAGAGTAACCGGGAGCCTGGGACCGGTGACGGTTGGCTTGCCTCTGCATGTACGACGAAGCTCGGGACAGAGCTACCCTGGCCTTCCTCCAGACCTTGAAGCAGCGGCGCATGTGGGACTGCACCGAGGGTACCGCCAGTTCCCTCTCTTGAGAAGGGAACAGGGGAGGTTGATAACCAAGAGCACACAGAAAGGGAGACAAACCAGAGGAAGCGTTAGTCAAGGTGTTATGAGCATATTCCACCCAGGGGAGCATGGAGCTCCGTGACCCAGGGTTAGACCCTGTGACACAGCGGAGAGCGGTCTCCATCTCCTGGTTCGCTCTCTCGGCTTGCCCGTTGGTCTGGGGGGTGATATCCAGAGGACAGGCTGGATGTGATGCCCAAAGCTTTACAGAAAGCTTTCCATACCTGGGAGACAAACTGGGGACCCCTGTCAGAGACAATATCAGTGGGTAGACCATGAGAGCGGAACACATATTCAACCAAAATATCAGCAGTTTCTCTGGCAGTGGGCAGTTTAGGTAGGGCCAAAAAATGAGCAAACTTAGAAAAACGATCAATTATAGTAAGAATGACAGTCTTTCCAGACGAGGGGGGAAGTCCAGTGACAAAATCCAATGCAATGTTGGACCAGGGACGGCTGGGTATTGGCAGAGGTCGTAGATGACCAGCGCTGGCCTGGGTGGAGTTCTTACTTCGTGCACATACCGTACAAGCAGCAATGAAGGCTCGAGTGTCTGCCTCCATCCTGGGCCACCAGAACTTCCTTCGCAAAAAGTCAAGGGTCCGAGTAACTCCAGGGTGACAGGTAAGGGGAGACGAGTGAGCCAACTGAAGTACCTGGGAGCGAACAGACTCAGGGACAAACAACCGGTTAGGAGGACCGCTCCCAGGGTCAGCTTGTAGATGTTGAGCCTGTCTAACAATCCCTTCGATGTCACATGTAATGGCAGCAATACTGCAGGTAGGAGGCAAGATGGTTTCAGGGTTACTACCAGTATCAACAGCAGAATGAACACGAGACAGGGTGTCAGGCTTGACGTTGCGTGACCCAGGACGGTAAGACAGGGAAAAATTGAATCTACCAAAAAATAGTGCCCACCTGGCTTGACGGGATTGAGCTGCTTCGCTGACTGGATGTATGCAAGATTTTTATGATCCGTCCAAACGATGAAGGGTTGTTCCGCCCCCTCCAACCAATGCCGCCACTCCTCGAGAGCCAGCTTAACGGCGAGCAGTTCACGATTGCCAACATCATAATTCCTCTCTGCCTGAGAAAGTTTTCGTGAAAGAAAAGCACAGGGATGCAGTTTGTTATCTTCAGGTGAACGTTGTGACAACACCGCACCTACCCCAGTGTCGGATGCGTCCACCTCCACGACAAACTGGCGGTCGGAGTCAGGCTGCATCAGAATGGGAGCCGAGGCAAAGCGATGTTTCAGCTCTTTGAACGCTGATTCGGCCCCTTCATTCCAAGCGAACGGTAGTGAGATGGAGGTGAGAGCGGTGAGTGGCGCAGCAATGCGGCTGTAGTCCTTGATGAACCTCCTGTAGAAGTTCGCAAACCCCAGGAATCGTTGAAATTGTTTGCGGGTGGAGGGGGCTGGCCAGTCCGTGACAGCAGAGATCTTAGCTGGGTCCATCCGCAACTCCCCCTGAGCTATTATGTAACCCAAAAAAGAGGTTTCAGACACATGAAATTCACATTTCTCCATCTTCACAAATAGTTTGTTTTCCAACAACCTTTGCAACACCTGGCGTACATGCAGTTCATGTTCCTGGGAGGACTTTGAGTAAATCAGGATATCATCCAGATAGACAAAAACAAAAGCGATTCAACATGTCCCGAAGGACATCATTCACTAGTGCCTGAAAAACAGCAGGGGCATTAGACAAACCAAAAGGCATAACCAGATACTCAAAATGTCCCAAGGGTGTGTTGAAGGCAGTCTTCCATTCATCGCCTTTACGAATGCGCACCAGGTGATACGCATTTCGTAGATCCAGTTTCGTAAAGATAGTTGCACCATGAAGGAGGGGAAAAGCAGAATTAATTAAAGGCAGAGAATATTTGTTCTTAATGGTGATGTTGTTAAGTCCACGGAAATCAATACAGGGTCTGAGGGTCTTATCCTTTTTCCCAACAAAAGAATCCCGCTCCTACAGGTGACGAGGAAGGACGAATAATACCTGCCGCCAAGGAGTCCCGAATGTAGTTCTCCATAGCCTCCGTCTCCGGGCAGGAGAGATTGTACAGGCGACTGTTAGGGGAGAGGGGCTCCTGGCAGGAGGTCAATGGCGCAGTCGTATGGCCGGTGAGGAGGAAGAGAAGTAGCTCTGTGTTTGCAGAAAACGGATGCCAGGTCATGATACACGTCAGGGACAGCAGAGAGATCCATGGACTCCAGTGGAGGTTGAGGAACAGTGCTGGCAGGGGTCTGAGCAGAACACAAACAGTTAACATGACAAAATGTGCTCCATGAAACAATTCTACCTGTCACCCAATCAATGTGTGGATTGTGTCTTATGAGCCAGGGGATACCAAGGACCAGGGGGTCTGTGGGCAGTCAATTATGTGAAATTGAATGTTCTCCTGATGATTACCCGACACTCTGAGACAAACAGGGACAGTCTGATGAGTAATACGGGTCAACAATTGTCCATTTAGACCCTTAGCCTGCAGCGGACGGTCCATAGGAACAGTCTCTAAATCCATTTGTTGAGCCAACTCTCGATCTAAAAAGCTTTCATCGGCACCAGAGTCAACCAGCGCACTAACAGGGAAATTCTGGGACTGCCACTGGAGGGATGCCTGGAGCAGAATGCGGGGAGAAGAGGAAGAATCCGCTGCTCGGCTCACCAAAACTTCTCCCATTAATGATGAGCCGGCCCTTTTCCCGGACGAACTGGGCAGGAAGGAACGAAATGACCAGCTTCTCCACAATACAGGCAGACATGAGCCTGAATTCGACGTGCACGCTCCTCTGAGGACAACCGTGCACGACCCAACTCCATGGCTTCGGGTTCAGTGCTCCTAGTATTGACTCGGGAAGACTCGGCCTTCTCCGTAGGGAAGAGGCGGGGAGGAGTTGGTTGACGACAGACAGGTTGCTTGGAACTAACACTCCTCTCACGGCGGCGCTCCCGAATCCGATTATCCAACCTGATGGTGAGTGAAATAAGATTATCCAGCGTAGGCGATTCATCATATGACACCAATTCATCTTTCAAAGTCTCAGACAAAGCATAATGAACATTCCTTGTAATGCCTCGTCATTCCAACCACTCACTGCCGCTAACGTCCGAAACTCCACTGCCATCTCCGCCACACTGCGAGACCCCTGCCGAAGAGAAAACAACCGTTTAGCAGCCTCCTTGCCCCGTACGGGGTGGTCGAAAACCTTCCTCATCTCAGTGGTGAAGGCAACGTAAGAGTTGCAAACGTCCGACTGACTCTCCCAGACCGCTGATCCCCAAGAACGAGCGGAACCGCTAGTAGAGTTGATAAGGTAGGCAATACGGGATCTTTCTGAGGCGTAGGTGAGTGGCTGTTGTTCAAACACTAACGAGCATTGAGTCAAAAAATCACCACAGGTTCCCATGTTCCCGTCATAGCGCTCTGGAGCAGGAACAAAAGGCTCTCTGATCTGGGCTGGAGGAGCAGGAAAAACAGGCGGAGCGGGAGAAGGAGCAGTTTGTATGCCATGAACGAGGGGTGCAGTATTAACTTGGGTAGTAAGGGCAGACACTTGATTGGTGAGTAATTGAACCTGATTAAGCAGCATCTGACTGTTCTTAGAAATAGTCTTGAACAAAGTATCATGTTGGCCAAGTAAAATGCCCTGATTGGCTATGGCAGTCCGAATTTGAGTGAACTCTGGGGTGGTATATGAGCTACTGTCTGCTGGGTTCATGTTAGGTCAGATCATACTGTCAGGATTTAAACTGAAAATGAACCCAAATACAGACAACTACACCGAGCCCGAGAAGGTTTAACAGGTTTATTTCCAAGTAAAATTGTCCAGGTTTCCAAAAATAGGGGAAGAGCAAGTCCAGGTCTACAGGGAGGGTAACAGATCCAGGGTTCTGAGCAGGAGTGGTACCGTAACGTCCTAGTGTCCGTGGTGAGTCCAAATGTGAGGTCCAGTAGTGGAAAGCAGGATAGTGGTGGCAGGAGTGAAGCGGAGGCAGGAGTCAGGTTCCAATAATCTGTGGCAAAGGAGAAATATAAATAGAACAGGCCAAAAACACAAAGAGCGAAAACAAGCAGGTTGAGTCAGCAGCGAGACTAACATGGTCGTCTTGACTATGATTTGACGATGAGTGGCAAGTTTGACCGGGTCTTTAAGGCTGAGGTGATTATGGTGAATGAGCTGCAGCTGGAACCCTGACTCCCGCACACCAGACTTCACTCCTGCAATTAAGAACAGACAGAGGGGAGGGGGAGAGCAGAGAGAGAGAGCTACCTAGCAGCAGTAGGCCTAACAATGAGTTGAGAATGCTGGATGGTCGGTCAGTAAGCCCTGAAGCCCTCAACTTGAGTTGAGAATGCTGGCTGGTCAGTAACCCTGAAGCCCTCAACTTGAGTTGATAACGCTGGATGGTCAGTAACCCTAAGCCCTCAACTTGAGATGATAACACTGGATGGTCAGTAAGCCCTGAAGCCCTCAGCATGAGTTGAGATCTCTGGATGGTCAGTATGCCCTGAAGCCCTCAATTTGAGTTGAGAATGATGGATGGTCAGTAAGCCCTGAAACCCTCAGCATGAGTTGAGAACGCTGGATGGTCAGTATGCCCTGAAGCCCTCAACTTG
Source organism: Coregonus clupeaformis (assembly GCF_020615455.1). Lineage (NCBI taxonomy): Eukaryota > Metazoa > Chordata > Actinopteri > Salmoniformes > Salmonidae > Coregonus > Coregonus clupeaformis. The sequence continues at coordinate 36,908,682 of NC_059221.1, forward strand.
AGTTGAGAACGCTGGATGATCAGTAAGCTCTGAAGCCCTCAACTTGAGTTGAGAATGCTGGATGGTCTATAAGCCCTGAAGCACTCAGCATGAGTTGAGAACGCTGGATGGTCAGTAAGCCCTGAAGCCCTCAACTTGAGTTGAGAACGCTGGATGGTCAGTAAGCCCTGAAGCCCTCAGCATGAGTTGAGAACGCTGGATGGTCAGTAAGCCCTGAAGCCCTCAGCATGGGTTGAGAATGCTGGATGGTCAGTAAGCCCTGAAGCCCTCAACTTGAGTTGAGAACGCTGGATGGTCAGTAAGCCCTGAAGCCCTCAGCATGAGTTGAGAACGCTAGATGGTCAGTAAGCCCTGAAGCCCTCAACTTGAGTTGAGAATGCTGGATGGTCAGTAAGCCCGGAAGCCCTCAACTTGAGTTGAGTATGCTGGATGGTCAGTAAGCCCTGAAGCCCTCAACTTGAGTTGAGAACGCTGGATGGTCAGTAAGTCCTGAAGCCCTCAGCATGAGTTGAGAATGCTGGATGGTCAGTAAGCCCTGAAGCCCTCAGCTTGAGTTGAGAACGCTGGATGGTCAGTAAGCCCGGAAGCCCTCAACTTGAGTTGAGATTGCTGGATGGTCAGTAAGCCCTGAAGCCCTCAACTTGAGTTGAGAATGCTGGATGGTCAGTAACCCTAAGCTCTCAACTTGAGATGATAACACTGGATGGTCAGTAAGCCCTGAAGCCCTCAGCATGAGTTGAGATCTCTGGATGGTCAGTATGCCCTGAAGTCCTCAATTTGAGTTGAGAATGCTGGATGGTCAGTAAGCCCTGAAGCCCTCAACTTGAGTTGAGAACGCTGGATGGTCAGTAACCCTGAAGCCCTCAGCATGAGTTGAGAACGCTGGATGGTCAGTAAGCCCTGAAGCCCTCAACTTGAGTTGAGAATGCTGGATGGTCAGTAAGCCCTGAAGCCCTCAACTTGAGTTGAGAACGCTGGATGGTCAGTAACCCTGAAGCCCTCAGCATGAGTTGAGAACGCTGGATGGTCAGTAAGCCCTGAAGCCCTCAACTTGAGTTGAGAATGCTGGATGGTCAGTAAGCCCGGAAGCCCTCAACTTGAGTTGAGAATGATGGATGGTCAGTATGCCCTGAAGCCCTCAACTTGAGTTGAGAACGCTGGATGATCAGTAAGCTCTGAAGCCCTCAACTTGAGTTGAGAATGCTGGATGGTCTATAAGCCCTGAAGCACTCAGCATGAGTTGAGAACGCTGGATGGTCAGTAAGCCCTGAAGCCCTCAACTTGAGTTGAGAACGCTGGATGGTCAGTAAGCCCTGAAGCCCTCAGCATGAGTTGAGAACGCTGGATGGTCAGTAAGCCCTGAAGCCCTCAGCATGGGTTGAGAATGCTGGATGGTCAGGTAAGCCCTGAAGCCCTCAACTTGAGTTGAGAACGCTGGATGGTCAGTAACCCTGAAGCCCTCAACTTGAGTTGAGAATGCTGGATGGTCAGTAAGCCCGGAAGCCCTCAACTTGAGTTGAGAATGATGGATGGTCAGTAAGCCCTGAAGCCCTCAACTTGAGTTGAGAATGCTGGATGGTCAGTAAGCCCTGAAGCCCTCAGCATGAGTTGAGAATGCTGGATGGTCAGTAAGCCCTGAATCCCTCAACTTGAGTTGAGAATGCTGGATGGTCAGTAACCCTGAAGCCCTCAACTTGAGTTGATAACGCTGGATGGTCAGTAAGCCCTGAAGCCCTCAACTTGAATTGAGAATTCTGGATGGTCAGTAACCCTAAGCCCTCAACTTGAGTTGATAACACTGGATGGTCAGTAAGCCCTGAAGCCCTCAGCATGAGTTTAGAACGCTGGATGGTCAGTAAGCCCTGAAGCCCTCAACTTGAGTTGAGAACTGTCATGTGAATTTCTATCTCTAATTCAACCTAAGCTTGAATCATTACCAGAGGTTGTAAGGCTCTGGTTTTAATCATAAATGATCCAAGGTCCATAACCACGAAGAAGGATTTTTTGTATTTTTATTCATGGAGAGCTCTGACGCCAAAAACACAAACATACGGTTTTATACCTCCTGAACTTGGCTTTTCTAAACAGTTTCCGCCTTCCCCTTCACTTTTGAATGTTTAGTACCGCCCCCTCTGTTAGTGGGTTGACACTACATGATAATTCTAACATTTATACTGTATTTGGGGTGAAATCCTTTAGTCATTATTCTTAAAATCCAAATTAATCTAACAATCCACCCCTTTGACTAAATATTCCCACATTCAGGATAAATGTATTTTACAAGCATGATTAATCTCAGAGATCACATCAGAACTAATAAACATTTCATCCAATTGTGGTCTTTCAGGGTCCAAATCCTCGTCATCCACCAAGCCTGGAGGATCGTTTTTCACATTCCCCTGGTCAGAGTCCGGAGTCAGTCCATCTCTCATCATTATTTAGATACTGCATTTCACCAACGCCTGACTCACCAATCCTCGGACACAGGGAACAAGACTACAACCACATAATACAAGAATACCTATACAAACACTGACCGCTCCTAAGATGGTTACTGCTATGGTTTTCCATTTACCAAACATGGTATCAAACCATTCTGTCCAAGATGTACTAACTCCTGAGTTTTCAGCCCATTCTTCACTTAGCGCAGTTAATCCTGCAAGAACTCTGGTGACCGTCCCCTCCGGTGCGGTGTTGTTAGGGATAAATGTGCAACAATGCCCCCCCACCATTTTACAGACTCCACCCCTTTCTGCCAGCAACATATCCAGAGCCAACCGATTTTCCCAAGTCATGAGTGAGGTGGCGGATAATTGTTCGGAGATCCCCTTTACTGCATCTCTAGTCTGGTTAATAAATCGTTGTTGGTTGTAATAGATATAATTAATCCAATAAACATTTTTGTTTATTGTCACCTACCAGAAAAATGTTGTGGTAAAACCCTCCCATATTTGATTCATAGCTTTGTATTCGTCTGGAACACCCCTGGGGATGCCTATACCATCTATCCAAATTGGGCTATTTCCTTCCTGACCTATATTTATTTTTCTCCTGTTTATTCTTCCTTTCACTGGTCTTTGATGACTAATTCTTACAGGTTGGACCAACAATACTGGTGCACAAGTACCCACCCATCCCTCTGGTAATGTCTGCCGAATGCTCCCTTTGTTAGTGCATGCCCACCACACATCAGTCAGAGGGATGGTTAGGCTCCTCATTTTTTTTCCCTCCCTTCCTTATCTAAATCAGTCACATTAATTATCTCCTTACAGCCATCAAAATCACCCAAGTTACGGGTGCCATTTCTATGTATGTAACACTGGTATTCGCCAGGAGTTAAAGTGAATCCCTGTGCAATTTGGCTCTTTTTGATTGGACCCCAGGTCTAATACACAGGGAAACATTGCCTTTGGCATTGGGGCGGTCAACATTGTCGGTCGCCCAATGGAGCATGCATAACAATTGGTCTCCCCCAAGGCCCTAGCGGTGTATTTCATCCACTTTAACCAGAGATTCTCATCAGGGACCCCCTCCACTTCCCCATTGTTCCATTCTTGGAGGAGAAAATCTTTCATAGTGGACGGGTTAGTCGAATTGACTCCGTCATCCCTTGACTGATTTACTCGGTCTATTGCCATTAATGGATTAATGACAGTACCTGCTCCCTCTATATCTTTTGACTCCATCAAATGTAATCTTAGACAAGTATCCCGTCCGTATTCGTCCGCGCAAGCCCAGTAAGTTCTTTTAATGTCCTCTTTAGTGACTTTTACTATCGTTACTACCATCTCCGTGGGGATGTCGTTATACCTTCTTATCCTCCATCTGGACGTCCAGCCCCCCCCCGTCTCATATCTCCGTCCCCCAGTATGTCTAAATACCTGAGCCCAGGAACAATCCGCCGAGGGAGCTGAACATAAATACAACGGGATCTTATAATCCCATGTTGCTTGCTTATCCGCTCTGATAAGATCCCTAATCCTAATTTTGAATCTTACTCCCCACCCTTCTCTGACTCCTATTTTGTAGATCACTCGCCCTTGACGGTCAGTATGTCGGGTCACTTCCCTGTTATTTCTTAATAATGGTAAGGCCATAGCGTAATTGGTGCGAGGTGGTGGTGGATCTTGACATACCACGACTATTGCCGAGACTATGATGCAGCTCAGGGTCACCCATATTCCCAAAAACCGCCAACCCTCTCCTGCCTTTAGTCCTTCTGCTTGGTACCACCCCATACTCACACCCTAAGAACACACTACAGTGATGATAGGTCGGGGTAGGAGATCTTCGTTGACAGAGGTGATCCCCGGACCCTATTCGGTCTAGTTCTTCTCTTCAACTCTGCGTGTGCCAAGTGGTGCTTGTATGTGGTCTTACCTTCTTGCAGTGGGTAACATGGACCCAGGTTCCTCTCTCTGCTATTCTAATGGCCAAGGCGGTGACCAACATAACCTGATAGGTCCCTTCCCAACAGGCCTGCTTCCAGTTTTCCTTCTAGTGACTGGATGCTCACCAGTCAACTGGTTAGATAGTGGGTCACCTTCTCCTTTAGTTCACCTGTGGGGCACAAAACCTCTGACATACGGGTGTGGTTAATAAACTATCTTCACACATGTTCAGATTAATCTAACAATTTCTGACTGCATTCTCTTTCTAGACTGAATCTAAAAAAATGTTTTTTTAAAAGTATTTTGTCCTCTCCTTCGTATATTATTTAATCCTACAATTAGCCTCTTCCCCCCTCTTGACACATAGTTCTGCTCATGTGTCAATATTACCACCTATCTAAACATTCCCTTAGGTAATTTATCAACCAATTGCCATGCCTTTCATTTTTGAGATTGTCTTTTGCTTCTTTATTGCTCCTCCCACTTCCTTTGTCTTTATGGCGGCAAAATTTGACTTTCATTCAGTTCAGAATCAATTAGTAATCCAATCAATCAATCTCTTATCTTGTAAAAACACTTATGTTTAGTTCAACCTCTGTTCTACCCCGGCTCTCCCGGGCTTGACCTGAAGACTGATGGTTGGACATGACAAGTCCATATTTAGGTCACCTAAGTCTTCTGCCTAGCAACAAAGAATAAAAACCTCTATGTTCGTGATTAACCCAGTTATCTCTAATAGCCCACCAAAAAAACTTGAGTTGAGAAAGCTGGATGGTCAGTAAGCCCTGAAGCCCTCAGCATGAGTTGAGAATGCTGGATGGTCAGTAAGCCCTGAAGCCCTCAACTTGAGTTGAGAACGCTGGATGGTCAGTAAGCCCTGAAGCCCTCAGCATGAGTTGAGAACGCTGGATGGTCAGTAAGCCCTGAAGCCCTCAACTTGAGTTGAGAATGCTGGAAGGTCAGTAACCCTAAGCCCTCAACTTGAGTTGAGAACGCTGAATGGTCAGTAAGCCCTGAAGCCTTCATTTTGAGTTGAGAATACTGGATGGTCAGTAAGCCCTGAAGCCCTGAACTTGAGTTGAGAATGCTGGATAGTCAGTAAACCCTGAAGCGCTCAGCATGAGTTGAGAACGCTGGATGGTCAGTAAGCCCTGAAGCCCTCAGCATGAGTTGAGAATGCTGGATGGTCAGTAAGCCCTGAAGCCCTCAACTTGAGTTGAGAACGCTGGATGGTCAGTAAGCCCTGAAGCCCTCAACTTGAGTTGAGAACGCTGGATGGTCAGTAAGCCCTGAAGCCCTCAACTTGAGTTGAGAACGCTGGATGGTGAGTAAGCCCTGAAGCCCTCAACTTGAGTTGAGAATGCTGGATAGTCAGTAAGCCCTGAAGCCCTCAATTTGAGTTGAGAATGCTGGATGGTCAGTAAGCCCTGAAGCCCTCAGCATGATTTGAGAACGCTGGACTGTCAGTATGCCCTGAAGCCCTCAACTTCAGTTGAGAACGCTGGATGGTCAGTAAGCCCTGAAGCCCTCAACTTCAGTTGAGAACGCTGGATGGTCAGTAAGCCCTGAATCCCTCAGCATAAGTTGAGAACGCTGGATGGTCAGTAAGCCCTGAAGCCATCAGCTTGAGTTGAGAACGCTGGATGGTCAGTAAGCCCTGAAGCCCTCATCTTGAGTTGAGAATGCTAGATGGTCAGTAATCCCTGAAGCCCTCAACTTGAGTTGAGAATGCTGGATGGTCAGTAACCCTAAGCCCTCAACTTGAGATGATGACACTGGATGGTCAGTAAGCCCTGAAACCCTCAACTTGAGTTGAGAACGCTGGATGGTCAGTAAGCCCTGAAACCCTCAGCATGAGTTGAGAATGCTGTATGGTCAGTATGCCCTGAAGACCTCAACTTGAGTTGAGAACACTGGATGGTCAGTAAGCCCTGAAGCCCTCAACTTGAGTTGAGAACGCTGGATGGTCAGTAAGCCCTGAAGCCCTCAACATGAGTTGAGAACGCTGAATGGTCAGTAAGCCCTGAAGCCCTCAACTTGAGTTGAGAACGCTGGATGGTCTATAAGCCCTGAAGCACTCAGCATGAGTTGAGAACGCTGGATGGTCAGTAAGCCCTGAAGCCCTCAACTTGAGTTGAGAACGCTGGATGGTCAGTAAGCCCTGAAACCCTCAGCATGAGTTGAGAACGCTGGATGGTCAGTAAGCCCTTAAGCCCTCAGCATGAGTTGAGTTATGCTGGATGGTCAGTAAGCCCTGAAGCCCTCAACTTGAGTTGAGAACGCTGGATGGTCAGTAAGCCCTGAAGCCTGAGTTGAGAACGCTGGATGGTCAGTAAGCCCTGAAGCCCTCAGCTTGAGTTGAGAACGCTGGATGGTCAGTGCGCCCTGAAGCCCTCAACTTGAGTTGAGAACGCTGGATGGTCATTAAGCCCTGAAGGCCTCAGCTTGAGTTGAGAATGCTGGATGGTCAGTAAGCCCTGAATCCCTCAAATTTGAGTAGAGAACGCTGGATGGTGAGTAAGCCCTGAAGCCCTCAACTTGAGTTGAGAATGCTGGATGGTCAGTAAGCCCTGAATCCCTCAGCATGAGTTGAGAACGCTGGATGGTCAGTAAGCCCTGAAGCCCTCAGCTTGAGTTGAGAACGCTGGATGGTCAGTGCGCCCTGAAGCCCTCAACTTGGAGTTGAGAACGCTGGATGGTCATTAAGCCCTGAAGGCCTCAGCTTGAGTTGAGAATGCTGGATGGTCAGTAATCCCTGAAGCCCTCAACTTGAGTTGAGAATGCTGGATGGTCAGTAACCCTAAGCCCTCAACTTGAGATGATGACACTGGATGGTCAGTAAGCCCTGAAACCCTCAACTTGAGTTGAGAATGCTGGATGGTCAGTAAGCCCTGAAACCCTCAGCATGAGTTAAGAATGCTGTATGGTCTGTATGCCCTGAAGCCCTCAACTTGAGTTGAGAACGCTGGATGGTCAGTAACCCTGAAGCCCTCAGCATGAGTTGAGAACACTGGATGGCCAGTATGCCCTGAAGCCCTCAACTTGAGTTGAGAATGCTGGATGGTCAGTAAGCCCTGAAACTCTAATCATGAGTTGAGAACGCTGGATGGTCAGTAAGCCCTGAAGACCTCAACTTGAATTGAGAACACTGGATGGTCAGTAAGCCCTGAAGCCCTCAACTTGAGTTGAGAACGCTGGATGGTCAGTTAGCCCTGAAGCCGTCAACATGAGTTGAGAACGCTGAATGGTCAGTAAGCCCTGAAGCCCTCAACTTGAGTTGAGAACGCTGGATGGTCTATAAGCCCTGAAGCACTCAGCATGAGTTGAGAACGCTGGATGGTCAGTAAGCCCTGAAGCCCTCAACTTGAGTTGAGAACGCTGGATGGTCAGTAAGCCCTGAAGCCCTCAGCATGAGTTGAGAACGCTGGATGGTCAGTAAGCCCTGAAGCCCTCAGCATGAGTTGAGTTTTGCTGGATGGTCAGTAAGCCCTGAAGCCCTCAACTTGAGTTGAGAACGCTGGATGGTCAGTAAGCCCTGAAGCCCACAACTTGAGTTGAGAACGCTGGATGGTCAGTAAGCCCTGAAGCCTGAGTTGAGAACGCTGGATGGTCAGTACGCCCTGAAGCCCTCAACTTGAGTTGAGAATGTTGGATGGTCAGTAAGCCCTGAAGCCCTCAACTTGAGTTGAGAACGCTGGATGGTCAGTAAGCCCTGAAGCCCTCAGCATGAGTTGAGAAAGCTGGATGGTCAGTAAGCCCTGAAGCCCTCAACTTGAGTTGAGAATGCTGGATGGTCAGTAAGCCCTGAACCCCTCAACATGAGTTGAGAACGCTGGATGGTCAGTAAGCCCTGAAGCCCTCAACTTGAGTTGAGAACGCTGGATGGTCAGTGCGCCCTGAAGCCCTCAACTTGAGTTGAGAACGCTGGATGGTCATTAAGCCCTGAAGGCCTCAGCTTGAGTTGAGAATGCTGGATGGTCAGTAAGCCCTGAATCCCTCAAATTTGAGTAGAGAACGCTGGATGGTGAGTAAGCCCTGAAGCCCTCAACTTGAGTTGAGAATGCTGGATGGTCAGTAAGCCCTGAATCCCTCAGCATGAGTTGAGAATGCTGGATGGTCAGTAAGCCCTGAAGCCCTCAGCTTGAGTTGAGAACGCTGGATGGTCAGTGCGCCCTGAAGCCCTCAACTTGAGTTGAGAATGCTGGATGGTCAGTAAGCCCTGAATCCCTCAGCATGAGTTGAGAACGCTGGATGGTCAGTAAGCCCTGAAGCCCTCAGCTTGAGTTGAGAACGCTGGATGGTCAGTGCGCCCTGAAGCCCTCAACTTGAGTTGAGAACGCTGGATGGTCATTAAGCCCTGAAGGCCTCAGCTTGAGTTGAGAATGCTGGATGGTCAGTAAGCCCTGAATCCCTCAAATTTGAGTAGAGAACGCTGGATGGTGAGTAAGCCCTGAAGCCCTCAACTTGAGTTGAGAATGCTGGATGGTCAGTAAGCCCTGAATCCCTCAGCATGAGTTGAGAACGCTGGATGGTCAGTAAGCCCTGAAGCCCTCAGCTTGAGTTGAGAACGCTGGATGGTCAGTGCGCCCTGAAGCCCTCAACTTGAGTTGAGAACGCTGGATGGTCATTAAGCCCTGAAGGCCTCAGCTTGAGTTGAGAATGCTGGATGGTCAGTAATCCCTGAAGCCCTCAACTTGAGTTGAGAATGCTGGATGGTCAGTAACCCTAAGCCCTCAACTTGAGATGATGACACTGGATGGTCAGTAAGCCCTGAAACCCTCAACTTGAGTTGAGAATGCTGGATGGTCAGTAAGCCCTGAAACCCTCAGCATGAGTTAAGAATGCTGTATGGTCTGTATGCCCTGAAGCCCTCAACTTGAGTTGAGAACGCTGGATGGTCAGTAACCCTGAAGCCCTCAGCATGAGTTGAGAACACTGGATGGCCAGTATGCCCTGAAGCCCTCAACTTGAGTTGAGAATGCTGGATGGTCAGTAAGCCCTGAAACTCTAATCATGAGTTGAGAACGCTGGATGGTCAGTAAGCCCTGAAGACCTCAACTTGAATTGAGAACACTGGATGGTCAGTAAGCCCTGAAGCCCTCAACTTGAGTTGAGAACGCTGGATGGTCAGTTAGCCCTGAAGCCGTCAACATGAGTTGAGAACGCTGAATGGTCAGTAAGCCCTGAAGCCCTCAACTTGAGTTGAGAACGCTGGATGGTCTATAAGCCCTGAAGCACTCAGCATGAGTTGAGAACGCTGGATGGTCAGTAAGCCCTGAAGCCCTCAACTTGAGTTGAGAACGCTGGATGGTCAGTAAGCCCTGAAGCCCTCAGCATGAGTTGAGAACGCTGGATGGTCAGTAAGCCCTGAAGCCCTCAGCATGAGTTGAGTTTTGCTGGATGGTCAGTAAGCCCTGAAGCCCTCAACTTGAGTTGAGAACGCTGGATGGTCAGTAAGCCCTGAAGCCCACAACTTGAGTTGAGAACGCTGGATGGTCAGTAAGCCCTGAAGCCTGAGTTGAGAACGCTGGATGGTCAGTACGCCCTGAAGCCCTCAACTTGAGTTGAGAATGTTGGATGGTCAGTAAGCCCTGAAGCCCTCAACTTAAGTTGAGAACGCTGGATGGTCAGTAAGCCCTGAAGCCCTCAGCATGAGTTGAGAAAGCTGGATGGTCAGTAAGCCCTGAAGCCCTCAACTTGAGTTGAGAATGCTGGATGGTCAGTAAGCCCTGAACCCCTCAACATGAGTTGAGAACGCTGGATGGTCAGTAAGCCCTGAAGCACTCAACTTGAGTTGAGAACGCTGGATGGTCAGTGCGCCCTGAATCCCTCAACTTGAGTTGAGAACGCTGGATGGTCATTAAGCCCTGAAGGCCTCAGCTTGAGTTGAGAATGCTGGATGGTCAGTAAGCCCTGAATCCCTCAATTTGAGTAGAGAACGCTGGATGGTGAGTAAGCCCTGAAGCCCTCAACTTGAGTTGAGAATGCTGGATGGTCAGTAAGCCCTGAATCCCTCAGCATGAGTTGAGAACGCTGGATGGTCAGTAAGCCCTGAAGCCCTCAGCTTGAGTTGAGAACGCTGCATGGTCAGTAAGCCCTGAAGCCCTCAACTTGAGTTGAGAACGCTGGATGGTCAGTAAGCCCTGAAGCCCTCAACTTGAGTTGAGAACACTGGATGGTCAGTGCACCCTGAAGCCCTCAACTTGGAGTTGAGAACGCTGGATGGTCATTAAGCCCTGAAGCCGTCAGTTTGAGTTGAGAACGCTGGATGGTCAGTAAGCCCTGAAGCCCTCAACTTGAGTTGAGAACGCTGGATGGTGAGTAAGCCCTGAATCCCTCAACTTGAGTTGAGAATGCTGGATGTTCAGTAAGCCCTGAAGCCCTCAACATTAGTTGAGAATGCTGGATGGTCAGTAAGCCCTGAAGCCCTCAGCATGAGTTGAGAACGCTGGACTGTCAGTATGCCCTGAAGCCCTCAAATTGAGTTGAGAACGCTGGATGGTCAGTAAGCCCTGAAGCCCTCAGCATGAGTTGAGAACGCTGGATGGTCAGTAAAGCCCTCACGGCTGAATGGTCAGTAAGCCCTGAAGCCCTCAACTTGAGTTGAGAATGCTGGATGGTCAGTGCACCCTGAAGCCCTCAACTTGAGTTGAGAACGCTGGATGGTCATTAAGCCCTGAAGCCCTCAGTTTGAGTTTAGAACGCTGGATGGTCAGTAAGCCTTGAAGCCCTCAACTTGAGTTGAGAACGGCTTGACTGTCAGTATGCCCTGAAGCCCTCAACTTGAGTTGAGAACGCTGGATGGTCAGTAAGCCCTGAAGCCTTCAGCATGAGTTGAGAACGCTGGATGGTCAGTAAGCCCTGAAGCCCTCAACTTGAGTTGAGAACACTGGATGGTCAGTAAGCCCTGAAGCCCTCAACTAGATTTGAGAACGCTGGATGGTCAGTAAGCCCTGAAGCCCTCAACATGAGTTGAAAACGCTGGATGGTCAGTAAGCTCTGAAGCCCTCAGCTTGAGTTGAGAACGCTGCATGGTCAGTAAGCCCTGAAGCCCTCAACTTGAGTTGAGAACGCTGGATGGTCAGTAAGCCCTGAAGCCCTCAACTTGAGTTGATAATGCTGGATGGTCAATAACCCCTGAAGCACTCAGCATGAGTTGAGAACGCTGGATGGTCAGTAAGCCCTGAAGCCCTCAACATGAGTTGAGAACGCTGGATGGTCAGTAAGCCCTGAAGCCCTCAGCATGAGTTGAGAACGCTGGATGGTCAGTAAGCCCTGAAGCCCTCAACTTGAGTTGAGAACACTGGATGGTCAGTAAGCCCTGAAGTCCTCAACTTGAGTTGAGAACGCTGGATGGTCAGTAAGCCCTGAAGCCCTCAAAATGAGTTGAGAACGCTGAATGGTCAGTAAGCCCTGAAGCCCTCAACTTGAGTTGAGAACGCTGGATGGTCTATAAGCCCTGAAGCACTCAGCATGAGTTGAGAACGCTGGATGGTCAGTAAGCCCTGAAGCCCTCAACATGAGTTGAGACCGCTGGATGGTCAGTAAGCCCTGAAGCCCTCCGCATGAGTTGAGAACGCTGGATGGTCAGTAAGCCCTGAAGCCCTCAACTTGAGTTGAGAACGCTGGATGGTCAGTAAGCCCTGAAGCCCTCAACTTGAGTTGAGAACGCTGGATGGTCAGTAAGCCCTGAAGCCCTCAAAATGAGTTGAGAACGCTGGATGGTCAGTATGCCCTGAAGCCCTCAACTTGAGTTGAGAACGTTGGATGGTTAGTAAGCCCTGCAGCCCTCAACTTGAGTTGAGAACGCTGGATGGTCAGTAAGCCCTGAAGCCCTCAGCATGAGTTGAGAAAGCTGGATGGTCAGTAAGCCCTGAAGCCCTCAACTTGAGTTGAGATTGCTGGATGGTCAGTAAGCCCTGAAGCCCTCAACATGAGTTGAGAACGCTGGATGGTCAGTAAGCCCTGAAGCCCTCAACTTGAGTTGAGAACACTGGATGGACAGTGCGCCCTGAAGCCCTCAACTTGAGTTGAGAACTCTGGATGGTCATTAAGCCCTGAAGGCCTCATCTTGAGTTGAGAATGCTGGATGGTCAGTAAGCCCTGAATCCCTCAATTTGAGTAGAGAACTCTGGATGGTCAGTAAGCCCTGAAGCCCTCAGCATGAGTTGAGAACGCTGGATGGTCAGTAAGCCCTGAAGCCCTCAACTTGAGTTGAGAATGCTGGATGGTCAGTAAGCCCTGAAGCCCTCAACATGAGTTGAGAACGCTGGATGGTCAGTAAGCTCTGAAGCCCTCAACTTGAGTTGAGAACGCTGGATGGTCAGTAAGCCCTGAAGCCCTCAGCATGAGTTGAGAACGCTGGATGGTCAGTAAGCCCTGAAGCCCTCACCATGAGTTGAGAATGCTGGATGGTCAGTAAGCCCTGAAGCCCTCAACGTCAACAGTGAAGAGGCGATTCCGGGACGCTGACCTTCTAGGCAGAGTTGCAAAGAAAAAGCCATATCTCAGACTGCCCATCTTAACTTTTCTTTTTATTGGCCAGTCTGAGATATGGCTTTTTCTTTGCAACTCTGCCTAGAAGGTCAGTGTCCCGGAATCGCCTCTTCACTGTTGACGTTGAGACTGGTGTTTTGCGGGTACTATTTAATGAAGCTGCCAGTTGAGGACCTGTGATGCGTTTGTTTCTCAAACTAGACACTTTAATTTTTTTGTCCTCTTGCTCAGTTGTGCACCGGGGCCTCCCACTCCTATTTCTATTCTGGTTAGAGCCAGTTTGTGCTGTTCTGTGAAGGGAGTAGTACACAGTGTTGTACAAGAGCTTCAGTTTCTTGGCAATTTCTCGCATGGAATGGCCTTTATTTCTCAGAACTAGAATAGACTGACGAGTTTCAGAAGAAAGTTATTTGTTTCTGGCCATTTTGAGCCTGTAATCAAACCCACAATTGCTGATGCTCCAGATACTCAACTAGTCTCAAAAAGGCCCGTTTTATTGCTTCTTTAATCAGCACAACAGTTTTTAGCTGTGCTAACATAATTGCAAAAGGGTTTTCTAATGATCAACTAGCCTTTTAAAATGGTAAACTTGGATTAGCAAACAGAGCGTGTCATTGGAACACAGGACTGATGGTTGCTGATAATGGGCCTCTGTATGCCTATGTAGATATTCCATTAAAAATCAGCCGTTTCCAGCAACAATAGCCATTTACAACCTTAACAATGTCTACACTGTATTTCTGATAAATGTGATGTTATTTTAATCGACAAAAAAATGGGTTTTCTTTCGAAAACAAGGACATTTCTAAGTGGCCCCAAAATAAGTTTGGACGGTAGTGTATATACTGTATATATATATATACAGTGGGGAGAACAAGTATTTGATACAGTGCCGATTTTGCAGGTTTTCCTACTTACAAAGCATGTAGAGGTCTGTAATTTTTATCATAGGTACACTTCAACTGTGAGAGACGGAATCTAAAACAAAAACTCCAGAAAATCACATTGTATGATTTTTAAGTAATTAATTTGCATTTTATTGCATGACATAAGTATTTGATCACCTACCAACCAGTAAGAATTCCGGTTCTCACAGACCTGTTAATTTTTCTTTAAGAAGCCCTCCTGTTCTCCACTCATTACCTGTATTAACTGCACCTGTTTGAACTCGTTACCTGTATAAAAGACACCTGTCCACACACTCAATCAAACAGACTCCAACCTCTCCACAATGGCCAAGACCAGAGAGTTGTGTAAGGACATCAGGGATAAAATTGTAGACCTGCACAAGGCTGGGATGGGCTACAGGACAATAGGCAAGCAGCTTGGTGAGAAGGCAACAACTGTTGGCACAATTATTCGAAAATGGAAGAAGTTCAAGATGACGGTCAATCACCCTCGGTCTGGGGCTCCATGCAAGATCTCACCTCGTGGGGCATCAATGACCATGAGGAAGGTGAGGGATCAGCCCAGAACTACACGGCATGACCTGGTCAATGACCTGAAGAGAGCTGGGACCACAGTCTCAAAGAAAACCATTAGTAACACACTACGCCGTCATGGATTAAAATCCTGCAGCGCACGCAAGGTCCTCCTGCTCAAGCCAGCGCAATGACCATCTGGATGATCCAGAGGAGGAATGGGAGAAGGTCATGTGGTCTGATGAGACAAAAATAGAGCTTTTTAGTCTAAACTCCTCTCGCCATGTTTGGAGGAAGAAGAAGGATGAGTACAACCCCATGAACACCATCCCAACCGTGAAGCATGGAGGTGGAAACATCATTCTTTATGGATGCTTTTCTGCAAAGGGGACAGGACGACTGCACCGTATTGAGGGTAGGATGGATGGGGCCATGTATCGCGAGATCTTGGCCAACAACCTCCTTCCCTCAGTAAGAGATTTGAAGATGGGTCGTGGCTGGGTCTTCCAGCATGACAACGACCCGAAACACACAGCCAGGGCAACTAAGGAGTGGCTCCGTAAGAAGCATCTCAAGGTCCTGGAGTGGCCTAGCCAGTCTCCGGACCTGAACCCAATAGAAAATCTTTGGAGGGAGCTGAAAGTCCGTATTGCCCAGCGACAGCCCCGAAACCTGAAGGATCTGGAAAAGGTCTGTATGGAGGAGTGGGCCAAAATCCCTGCTGCAGTGTTTGAAAACCTGGTCAAGACCTACAGGAAATGTATGATCTCTGTAATTGCAAACAAAGGTTTCTGTACCAAATATTAAGTTCTGCTTTTCTGATGTATCAAATACTTATGTCATGCAATAAAATGCAAATTAATTACTTAAAAATCATACAATGTGATTTTCTGGATTTTTGTTTTAGATTCCGTCTCTCACAGTTGAAGTGTACCTATGATAAAAATTACAGACCTCTACATGCTTTGTAAGTAGGAAAACCGGCAAAATTGGCAGTGTATCAAACACTTGTTCTCCCCACTGTATATATATTATATACAGTATATACACTACCGTTCAAAAGTTTGGGGTCACTTAGAAATGTCCTTGTTTTCGAAAGAAAACAAATTTTTTTGTCCATTAAAATAACATAAAATTGATCAAGTTGATGTGTGTGTGTGTGTGTACACATGCGTGTGTGAGTGCATGCGTGGGTCCGCTTGTGAGCTCCGGGGGGGGGGATGGAAAACATAATCATAAATAGTTTTGAAGTGTTTGTCCTATATCTAGGAGATATAAGACAGCTCAGGAAAAATATATATATATATATATATATATATATATATATATATATATATATATATTATAGGACAAACACTTCAAACACTTCAAAACTATTTATGAATATGTTATCCATCCCCCCCCCCGGAGCTCACAAGCGGACCCACGCATGCACTCACACACGCATGTGTACACACACACATACACACACAGACACACACAGTCTTGCGCAGCTAACCTTTTGGAGACATGCAATTCAGTCCCATTCAAAATCCTATTTTCCCTAACCCTAAACCTAACCCTAACCCGTACCCTAACCCTAACCTTAACCCTAACCTTAACCCGGAAACCTAACCTTAACCCTAACCCTAAACCTAACCCTAGGTCTTAACCCTAACCCTAAACCTATAATCTAACCCTAACACTAATTCTAACCTTAACCCTAAACCCCCTAGAAATAGCATTTGACCTTGTGGGGACCAACAAAATGTCCCCAGTTGGTCAGATTTCTCTTGGTTTACTTTTCTTGTGGGGACTTCTGGTCCCCACAAGTATAGTTAAACACGTCCACACACACACACACACACACACACACACACACACACACACACACACACACACACACACACACACACACACACACACACACACACACACACACACACACACACACACACACACACTGGACCTGTTTCAAGAGGTGACAGCTAGTTTGGACATCCTGTCCTGTAAAGAGTACAACCAATCTATATTTAACTGTCCAGATAGAGCAGTAAATAATGAATCAGATGGAACATCATGTGTTGATATCATCAGTGTCTGGTCCAAACTGTTATCCCAGTTTGTCTCTCCACAAGATGGTGAACTGCATCCTGTAACTAGTTTCATTTC
>NC_059221.1:37227640-37346306 GCF_020615455.1 Coregonus clupeaformis
CGTAGCTTATGCCTGCCCATACCATAACCCCACCACCACCACCATGTTCACAACGTTGACATCAGCAAACCGCTCGCCCAAATGACGGCATACACGTAGTCGGTTGGACGTATTGCCAATTTCTCTAAAACAACTTATGGTAGAGAAATTAACATTACATTCTCTGGCAACAGCTCTGGTGGACAGTCCTGCAGTCAGCATGCCAATTGCACGCCCCCTCAAAACTTGAGACATCTGTGGCATTGTGTTGTGTGACAAAACTCCACATTTTAGAGTGGCCTTTTATTATCCCCAGCACAAGGTGCACCTGTGTAATGATCATGCTGTTTAATCAGCTTCTTGATATGCTACATCTGTCAGGTGGATGGATTATCTTGGCAAAGGAGAAATGCTCACTAACAGGGATGTAAACAAATGTGCACAACATTTGAAATAAATAAGCTTTGTCCGAATGGAAAATTTCAGGGATCTTTTATTTCAGCTCATGAAACATGGGACCAACACTTTACATGTTGCGTTTATATGTTGGTTCAGTGTACACTCCCAGTCAAAAGTTTTAGAACATCTACTCATTCAAGGGTTTTTCTTTATTTTTACTATTTTCTACATTATAGAATAATAGTGAAGACATCAAAACTATGAAATAACACATATGGAATCATGTAGTAACCAAAAAAGTGTTAAACAAATCAAAATATATTTCATATTTGAGATTTTTCAAATAGCCACCCATTGCCTAGATGACAGCTTTGCACACTCTTGGCATTCTCTCAACCAGCTTAATGAGGTAGTCACCTGGAATGCATTTCAATTAACAGGTGTGCCTTGTTAAAAGTTAATTTGTGGAATTTCTTTCCATCTTAATACGTTTGAGCCAATCAGTTGTGTTGTGGCAATGTAAGGGGGGTATACAGAAGTTTGCCCTATTTGGTAAAAGACCAAGTCCATATTATGGCAAGAACAGCTCAAATAAGCAAAGAGAAACGACAATCCATCATTACTTTAAGACATGAAGGTCAGTCAATACAGAACATTTCAAGAACTTTGAAAGTTTCTTCAAGTGCATTCGCAAAAACCGTCAAGCGCTATGATGAAACTGGCTCTCACGAGGACCGCAACAGGAATGGAAGACCCAGAGTTACCTCTGCTGCAGAGCATAAATTCATTAGAATAACCAGCCTCAGAAATTGCAGCCAAAATAAATGCTTTACAGAGTTCAAGTCACAGACACAGCTTAACCTCAACTGTTCAGAGGAGACTGTGTGAATCAGGCCTTCATGGTTGAATTGCTGCACCGAAACAACTACTAAAGGACACCAATAATAAGAAGAGACTTGCTTGGGCCAAGAAACACGAGCAATGGACATTAGACCGGTGAAAATGTGTCCTTTGGTCTGGAGTCCAAATTGGAGATTTTTGGTTCCAATCGCCGTGTGAGACGTGGTGTGGGTGAACGGAGGATCTCTGCATGTGTATTTCCCACCGTAAAGCCTAGAGGAGGAGGTGTTATGGTGTGGGGGTGCTTTGCTGGTGACACTGTCTGTGATTTATTTAGAATTCAAGGCACACTTAACCAGCATGGCTACCACAGCATTCTGCAGCAATATGCAATCCCATCTGGTTTGGGCTTAGTGGGACTATCATTTGTTTTTCAACAGGACTGTCACGGTTTCGGCCGAGGCTGCTCCTCCTCCTGGTTCGGGCAGGCATCGGCGGTCGTCGTCCCCGGAGTACTAGCTGCCACCGATCTATGTTTCATGTTCGTTTGGTTTGGTCTTGATGTTGTACACCTGTGTCTAGTTAGTCCTCATTAGTGTTCTATTTAAGTCTCGTTGGGTGTGTCTGTGTTTGTGTGTGATTATTTTCTGTCGTGTGTTGTGCTTGTATTTTCGCTCGGTTGAGCTTCACTCCACTGTGTTGGAGCGTTTACGCACATGTTTAGTGCGCCTTTTGTTTGTGTCGCCTTCGTGCGTAGTTTCGCCTTCGGGCAAGTTTTGTTCGTATTTTCCTTGTTGGAATTTGAACTAAAGTCTTTTGGACTATACTTCGGTGTCCTGCGCTTGATTCCACCACTACACCCACCTACAGCATTCTTGACAAGGACAATGACCCAACACACGTCCAGGCTGTGTAAGGGCTATTTTACCAAGAAGGTGAGTGATGGAGTGCTGCATCAGATGACCTGGCCTCCACAATCCCCCGACCTCAACAAAGTTGAGATGGTTTGGAATGAGCTGGACCGCAGAGTAAAGGAAAAGCAGCCAACAAGTGCTCAGCATATGTGGGAACTCCTTCAAGACTGTTGGAAAAGCATTCCAGGTGAAGCTGGTTGAGAGAATGCCAAGAGTGTGCAAAGCTGTCATCAAGGCAAAGGGTGGCTATTTGAAAAATCTCAAATCTCAAATATATTTTGATTTGTTTAACACTTTTTTGGTTACTACATGATTCCATATGTGTTATTTCATAGTTTTGATGTCTTCACTATTATTCTACAATGTAGAAAATAGTAAAAATAAAGAAAAACCCTTGAATGAGTAGTTGTTCTAAAACTTTTGACCGGGAGTGTACATAAACATACATATATACATAGGCACGCACATTCCCCGGGCGCCGATGACATGGACGTCGATTAAGGCAGCCTGCCACACCTCTCTGATTCAGAGGGGTTGAGTTAAATGCGGAAGACACATTGAGTGCATTCAGTTGTGCAACAGATTAGGTATACCCTTTCACACGTTTTTCTGATAAAACCGTCAAAAGCATTGCGTGTCACTGCACGGGGTGTATATAAATGAATGAGCAAATATGACCATATAACACAGTAAAATGCCATGGCATATGTCTCCTAGTGGTTTTAGACGATTTAATGGAGCCAAATGAAAAGGCAGGTGACTGCAGTGGGCTAACCTGAGGAGATGTGCTGCTGCTGATGTTCTAAATATAGCTCTGTGACCCTCCTCTCACTCCCTTTCTCACACACACTCTGCTGTGACCGATAAGGACACACACACACACACACACACACAATTAAACAACCAAAACCTTTGTCCCAGGCACTAATCTGATACAGAACAGCTGTGCAGTGGAGAGACTAGAGTTCTGTTAACAGGAGACATGATCTGGTCTATTTCTCCTAGAGTACTGGGGTGATTGGCTCTGACCACTCCCTCTTCCTCTTCTCCTTACTCCTCCAACTTTCTTCTATTTCTAGCTCTTTTCTGAACCAATGTGTCCCCCCTCACTTCAATCATTTCAGAGCACCCGGACATCGTTTAAAGTTAATTTTATTGGTGTACTTTGACAATAACAACGATGAAAAACTCCATCATACAAATGTTCAATAATCAAAAGATAATGCAGATAAACAGACAGACGTAAGGCTGACATCAAGTTTTACAAGTGGCTTCAGATGGCTTCAATTCAAGGAGAAATAAAGTCCTTACAATCAGAGATATATTTATAATATAGTCATGTATTTATTCATCTTTTAATTTGCCTTTATACAAAAACACCTTTTGGGGGTGTATAATCTGGAGTTGGTAGCAGTTGGAGTATGGTTTAGGGTCCTTGTTCCATTACTAGTCTATAAGCATATGGTGTTTTTGGCTGATGTAGTTCTCCCTATGCCCTATAAGCAGTGCTTGACTTGGACTGAAATAGGTTCCGGTACTCATTTTGGGTGCCGTTACTGTTCATATTTAGGTGCAGGAGCTCCACAATACTTTTGAGTTAATATTCTATAAAAGGAACAGGAGCTCAAGCAGTAGAACATTTGAGGTGCCGGTACTCGGCTCTGGTGAGCTCCTGCCCAAGTCAAGCACTGCCTATAAGCTACACCTTAACCCTACACCTAAACCTTACCACTTTAGACTACTGAGATGACCCACATCCTCTACTTCATGACAAGGGGAACTATTCCAGAATGCTGATGGGTTCTAATGCTGATGGACTAACCCTCACATTATTCCTTATCTACAATGAGTTGGTAACCAATAACGTGAAAGTGTTTATGTAGCGCTGGATGAGGTTCAGTAGTTCCATGGCACCAGAAAGACCTCAGCGGAGCCTCTAGGTCGTAGGGATTTAAGACCTTTTATTTCTCTTTTCGATAACACAAGACACAATAATATTTACAGAGCGGACATTTATCTTATATGCACCTTTTTCTTCTTCTTCAATTTAAATAGATGTGCTCATAAAAAATTAAAAAGTGTGAAAACACTGAAATAAATTAAAGAGGTTTTTATTAAGGCTTGCCAGTCTGTCAGGGCGTCGGTGCTCATCTCTGAGACGACTAGCCTCCATGATTATCCAGTCTGCTACATGTACGTCTAGACAGAATAATAACAGAGGCTAGCCATACCAGGGATGAGCAGCGCTGGGCCCTTCATTTGGACTGGCACAGAATGGATCAGATCATGGCTCTGCTAGGTCAGAGAGGAGCCTGACAAGATTGGGGCGTTGCAGCACAGGGACACACCTGGCTGAGCTCTGGGCTTACAACACTGACACAGGATCAGTTAGAACAACAATCTAAACCCCATTGTCTTCCGGCAGATGGAGTCTTTCTAGCGGGACATGCCGTTAGACGGTCGTTGCGCTATCTGATGGAAGACAATGCCTAAACCAAGGTGCCCCCAGTCCTTGAGAGCTGTAGCACTGTAAAGAGAAAACCAATGTCACTGGTTCAAGGCAAAGGAACAGAACCAGTGGTTGCAGGCCTCGAGGTCTGGGCTGGGGTTAACTTAGAACTGACAGACAGCAGGGGGATTCACACCCAGGCCTCAGGTCAGCACTACTGCAGGGTTTTACTCCTCTCCTCCTCCAGCAGTACTAGAAACCTTAGGGCTCGAATCGGAACACTCCGGCCTACAAACTCAGCCTCTCTGAACAGATCAGAGCTTGACAACAAACAAAATCTAAATATTTACAAACAAAAACAACATTTGTAAATGACACCTGGGCCCCTGGCATTGACAGGCTCTGCCATTTCAATCAAACACACTCGAAGAGGAAGACTTTAGAAAACTAGCAGCTAATGTCAACAACTCTCCACTAAGCACCTCCAATGTGATTGGCTACAGTAGGTAAGTAAACACATGCTTCTAGTTGGGTGACATTAAAAAGAGGAATGATGAACCAATAAGAGGAGTACTTCCTGTAGCTATCTACACACAGGATTGGTTCCCAGCTAGCACGTAGTGAGTGACACCCCCAATCGAAGGGCAAGCAGATCAGCACCATTGATTATCGATCAGGAAATGGAAGGTGCTTAGTGGGAGGAAGTGACTTTATGATTAAGAGTCTTCCTCTTCCTGTGGATGTCACACAAAATGGCCTCTATGCCTGTTCAGCTGATTAATAAACATGTCAAATCCCAAATTAACCCCTAGATCCTAATCTCTATGCACTTGTGTAGAGCCGAAAGGATTGGACAGGTGTAAGCAATATGGCAGACATTCCAACTAGCATATTAAAAGGCATGGTGGAGCAGTTACCATTTTGCTAATTGTTTCAGATCTAAGTGCATAGAGTTTAGGGGCAGGGGTTGATTTGGAACATCCTTCCACACAGGTTGAACTTTCAATCTCACACCAATTTCACAACTACAAGTTTCAGTGCTTCTAACACAGCCTGTCTCACATCAAGTATTCTACTGAATCATCATCATCATCATCATCATCACCACAATATCAACCACAACAAAATCAATCAACCACAGGAAGTCATCTTTAAAAGATTAAATAAATAAAAGGAGGTCCTGCCTCCATCATATTATCATGGGAACACAAAAAAACATTTTTTCCCAAATGATAAATCTGAAGAAAGTCAATGTTTTGACAAGGCGATGTGTGTGAAATGAAGTAGTTGTACAGTATATGGAAGCTATGGAGACGGAGAGAGACGTGGAGGGGCCGGTGTGTTGGAATATAGGGCGTTAAACAAAGACAACGGTAGGACCACATTTGATGTTACTTCAGTACTGTGACAAAACAAATTCCCTCAAACACTGCCACACACACACACACTCTAGCACACCCACACACACGTATGTATGGTGGTATTATAAATGTTGTACTGTAGAGGTGTAGTGCTGTAATAATGTTATATGATGTACTGTTTTATTTTTGTTTTTGCCTTAATTTGTTTGGACCCCAGGAAGAGTTGCCTTGGCAGCAGCTAATGGAGATCCTTAATAAGTACAAATACAAAAATACACATAAACACACGAGAAGAGGACGAAGGGCTGGAATTGCTCAAGATATTCTGTGCGGTGAATGCGTCTTCAGCTTACATTACTTAGTGAGGTATTATGTACCATACCACCCAAACACAAAAGCCAGTATTCAGACTGTTCCCACACACAGACATACACACAGGCTAAAGATGAACTGCTTGCTAATGACTTAATCTGTGGCTGCAGTTCCTTTCTGACCTTAGAGCAGTGCCTAAGGGCAACGTCCTCATAGTCCAGCAGGATGGGGTGGGTGGGACAGGGCTGGAAAGCGATGCCAGTGTCTAACCAACGTCAGAATAACATTACACGAAGCAGCTGCAAACACAGTGCAGTGTCTTTAAATAGACACTAGTGAAAGATAAAATGGTAATACGTGTTTATCTTTTTTGATATTGCCTCTGTAGGCGCCATCTCAAATGACCCTATAGGTGAATAAACATTGATGTTTAGGGTAAAGGTGACAGAAACAAACATCATTAAACTGCATGACATAAGGTAAACAGTGAACATTTCAGTTTAGTTCAAAGCAGTGAAAACAGGATGCTGACAAGCCCATGTGCATAGCTTTCCCTCTCTCTCTCTCACACACATTCACCCACACACTGTATTGTCAAAGATGATCAATTTCTGACTTGCTAGGCTAGTATGTTTGTTTAGCTAAAGGTGTGTCTACTGTGCAGTTTGCTGTGTACTGATACTGAGGTCCCTGACCAGTCAGCCACTCTGCACACAAGTCAGTCTCAAGCTAATTTTTATACCTTTGTCCACAGCAGGTGTGCACGTGTGACGCACACACACTCAGACATACACTAGAACAACGATCCCTCCCCCCTCTCTCTCCCTCCCCCTCTCTCCCTCTCCTCCCCCTCTCTCTCTCCCCCCTCCTCTCTCTCTCCCCCTCCCCCTCTCTCCCCCTCTCTCTCTCCACCCCTCTCTCTCTCTCCCTACCCCCCTCTCCCTCTCCCTCTCTCCCCTCCCTACCCCTCTCTCCCTCCTCCCCTCTCTCCCTCCCCCTCTCTCTCTCCCCCTCCCTACCCTCTCTCACTACCCCTCCCTCTCTCTCTCCCTACCTCCTCTCTCTCCCTACCCCTACCCCTCTCTCTCCTACCCCTCTCTCTCTCTCTCCCTACCCTCTCCCCCTCCCACCCCCTCTCCCTCCCCCTACCTAACCCCTCTCCCTCTCCCTACCCCTCTCCCTACCCTCTCCCTACCCCTCTCTCCCTACCCCTCTCTCCCTACCTCTCTCTCGTCGTCGTCAATGCATACTGCGTAAGTTTGGCATGTCCTACACAGAGCCAGCTGTGAGGACCTACTCTGTGTGTCTGTTTTTCACAGGTTTAATATATCAATGAAAATATTCAGTGCAAGGTCAAATTAAAATCGAAGCCTAGGGACCGTGTCGGCAGATTTGTGTGTGTCTGTGTGTGTGTCTACAAACTAACTCACTAAGCCACATACACACTAGTAAACTACACTACTGTCCTCTCCACACCACGGCCATATAGAGGGAATGTGTTCCTGTTGCCATTATGGTTACGGTTGCCATTGTCTCCATGAGTGAATTAATGACTTACTGAACAAATTAATGAAAGAATGAATGCTAAAGGCCAAAATGGTGTGGAAGGCAGGTGGAGACAGAAGAGTAGAGAAGCTCGGATGATAGAAGCGATGGATGGACCACGGCACAAAACGAGTGCGGCTTTCTCCTTTCTCTTACACGTCACAAGGATTGATCAATCAACACCGTTCTGCATGTCTCCTTTTTTGCTTAAAAAAACAGAATCAAAGTAAATTAACTAAAAAGTCCAAAGCAGTGCTGTGACTGGTGAGCTATGGCTGACGTCCATAATGACTTAGTTTCCCAGAGGGCTGTGCGGCCCGCTGCTTCCTGGTCAGTTGTAGTCCGCTACAGGGGCTAGCTTTCTGCTCAGGCTGACTGATATGTTGGTGTAGAGAGGCCTCCGGGACACTAAGGGG
The DNA here is from genome assembly GCF_020615455.1 of Coregonus clupeaformis. NCBI lineage: Eukaryota > Metazoa > Chordata > Actinopteri > Salmoniformes > Salmonidae > Coregonus > Coregonus clupeaformis. Next base: position 37,235,856 of record NC_059221.1, read on the forward strand.
GAGTACTGCAGGTTGTTGAGCCCATCCAGACTCTGTCTCTCCTTAGAACGCCGCAGAAGTGTGTACCTGGGAGGGCAGAAAAAAAGAGAGGGATCAGAAAGAGGAGGATGAAGTCTACTGGCCTCCAGCCTAGATGCTGGTCCAAGGCCAGTTTTGGTCCCAGAGAAGATGAAGTAGAAGAGACCAGCAGGAAGTTATGGTAGACTATTGGGAAACACCCCAGGTTTACGATGGCTCAATTTGACCTGTTTGACCAGAGTAACTGCAGACTTGTAAAATATGTTAAGTATTTAGGAATGTGAGAAGAGAGGGTCTGCTTGGAATGTAGCTCCCAAGCAAGTCACATGCAAAGTCTTTGGAGGAGTAGAGAAATCCCTCAAAGCCACTAACTCTGACTCTTCATGTGACTGGCTCACATGGGCCTGGGCTACATTCCTCTCACAAACACCCTCTTTATCCAAATCCCCAAGTATCACCGGGGATGTGTGTTAGTTTACTAGAGTGGTGTGTGTGTGTGTGTGTGTGTGACTAACCTTCCCAGGAACTGCACCTCTCCACGGTGGTGGTGTGGGATGGACATGTAGCGACCCAACTCTCCCTGCGGCCGACTGACCGTGTAGTTAGCATACTGCACCCTGTCAGACACACAGTAACACTACAGTCACACACTCACAACGGCATGGTATAAACAGAATTCAAACACACAGCACAAACTGTACAGTACATATTGTAGTCAGTGATTGTGTAAAGCTTGGGGCGCAGTACACAGCTGCTTCAGTGGGAGGGGACTCTGAGTCCTGTGTGTGTGTGTTGAGGGAGGAGCTAAGAAGAGTGCCTGCTGTGTGTGTGTGTGTGTTGAGGGAGGGGCTAAGAAGAGTGCCTGCTGTGTGTGTGTGTTGAGGGAGGGGCTAAGAAGAGTGCCTGCTGTGTGTGTGTGTTGAGGGAGGGGCTAAGAAGAGTGCCTGCTGTGTGTCCAACACGGTCTCACTGGAGATTTACACGTTTATCCACATTTCGTCAAACGTCAAATTTCGAAGTTGTTCCAAATATCAAATTTAGAAGGTTAAGGTTTTGGATAGGGTTAAAACATTACGTTTAGGCACTCATTCCGAATGGTTAAGGTAAAGGTTAAGGCAGTGGTATTCAAACTTTTTCTGGGGACCCCCTTTTTCCCCCAATAATTTCTTGCGACCCCACCCCACCTCAAATCTAATGACACAACCTTAAGAAAATAAGTACATTTCGATTTTTACATCAACAAATAACCTTCAATTAATTGCATTTTCATCTGTTATCAAAATGAAAAGAAACCAATAAATACATTTACTCAATAACATTGTATCTTTCAAATTATCTTTCTCAAAAACGTTTGTAAATTGTCCCATATACTAATATGTACTGTGACCCCACTGAAGTTACCCCACGACACCACTAGGGGTTGCAACCCCAACTTTGAATTCCACTGGGTTTAGGTTTGGGATAGGGTTAAACAATGTCACTATCGACAGCACTATCGACAGCCTCGCACTGTAAACCTGTTACAGGGGACAGGGAGTGTGTATGGAGGTGTGTGTGTAGGGAGGAAGGTTGTGTTTTTATGGGGGAAAGGGCTGAGGCATCATGATACTGAGTCGGGTGTGTTACTGATAATAATAATAATAATAATAATAATAATAATAATAATAATAAGCCATTTAGCAGATGCTTTTATCCAAAGCGACTTACAGTCATGCGTGCATAAATTTTTGTGTATGGGTGGTCCCGGGGATCGAACCCACTACCCTGGCGTTACAAGCGCCGTGCTCTACCAGCTGAGCTACAGAGGATCACAGATGGGGAGGAAGTGTGTGTGTGTGTGTACCATCTATGTTCTGTGTGTGTGCGTGCGTGTGCTGTATGTGTGTGTGTGTGTGCTGAGTGCGTGTGTGTGTGTGCTGAGTGCGTGTGTGCTGAGTGTGTGTGTGTGCTGTCTATGTTCTGTTTGAGTACAGGAAGTAATGCTGATTATAGTACACCACAGGGTGTATTATTGATAAAAAGGGAGGAGTGAAGTGTGTGGGTATGGTGGGCGTTCTCCTCACCTGTTCCAAAGGTCGTCATCCTCTCCTCCCCAGCCCCAGAATGCATTGGGAAAGCCATTGATCTTGGTGAACTGTTCCACTGTCAGACCACTGACGCCACCAAAGAACTCATTGTACGGAAGCCTAGAGGACACACACACACACACACACAGCATTACACACATATCTAAGAAATAGTTAGGAGAAACCTGGACAACTCCAACTAATGGCAAAATAATGTGTGTATGTGTGTGCGCATGCGTGCGTGTGTTCGTGTGTGCGTGCGTGTTTGAAAATGTGTGAGAGACTCACATGTAGGAGTACTTGTTGAGTTTGACAGCGAAGTGGCGAGGCATGTCTCCACAGCCGTAGTAGTTCCTGTCGTTCTCCAGCATGTGGTCTACATCGTGGAACACCATACAGTCCCAGTCCAGGTCCCGCATCGCTTCCCGGAAGCCCACGTTAAACAACATGGCCCTATTGAAGGGCTCACTTCCAACCTAGGAGGAGAGAAGGGGAGGGAGGGAGGGAGAGAGAGAGGTTATCCAGTGACACACACATACCCAAGCAGTTCTGTGGTTATCCAGTGACCCACACATACCCAAGCAGTGTGTGTGTGTGTGTGTTTGTTTACCTGCTCTACAACATAGAAGGCGAACTGTAGCCTCTGTTTCTGTAGTGCTGGTACCAGGTGTCTGAGCAAGATGGGCAGGTGCTCATGGCGGTTCCGGAATGGGACCAGTATCGCCACCTAGGGACAGGGAGGGGAACAACATTGTTACACACGTCAGATAACACACAACCACTAAAGAAGTAAGGAAGAAGGTATTTCTTAATTATTTCAACAGGCCTTTCGGAAATACAATTTCACACAATCAGATATGGCATCTATTGATCATAGCATGGGGATAGGTGGATTGAAGGTCACCCTGGAGAGTGCCAACTAAATGCTTTCCCTGGTTTTTAGAAGAGTTAATCTTAGTAGCAGCTGCAGCTTTAAAGAGATTCTCCGGTACTTTTATATACTTCTTAGCCAGTAGTTCTGAAAGTAGCGCTCACGAGCCAAAAGTGATCCCGGAAAATTGCGTACTTGTGCAGAGATGTGCACCACGTCATTGCTGTCTCGCTCTGCTGTGTTTGCATCTTGTTAGCTGTCACTCAAATGGCGAGGGGCTGAAGCTCATTGGCTGGAACTCGAATTGCTAAGGGGCTGGCCCATGTGGGGGAACATGTAGGGAAAATGGCGCAGCACAGCTTCCAGAAAAACAGTTGCTTTCAAACTAGGGATTACGTTGCTAATTGAGGTAAGGCAGTAATTATTCTCAGAGATTATGCATGTATGAACTACACATTGACAAATCCAGCCCAAAGCAGTAGGTTTAAAAAATACTTAGTAATCGCCAAAGTTCTAGGGCATGTCTGTAAGTTTCCTTTGAGCTTGAGTAGGGAAATGGAGATGTCAACCATCAAACCCCCTCCGGCTTGGAGTGTTGTTTCCTCTGTCAATCAGCTGTCTGATTCTAGACACACACTTCCTGCAGAAACAGTGTCTGGTTCACACACACATCTAGTTGGAATTTAGTGTCACTGTTTGGCTGCTCAACATACCTCAGCTGTTTTGCGACTGTGTTTGATTGTGTGTTTGTGTACCTCCATTTCATTGAGAGAAAGTTAGACATGGGAGGAATGTAGAGCTGGCTGCACACTCTTCAAGTGCAATATAGATTTCCAGTTCCATTTTAAAGACTAATAACTGCATTATCCAGGGCTGATGCATTGATCCAGAGTCGACTGTACAGTACAGTGTCTCCATCAGAGTCCCATACAGGCTACACGCAGGTGGAGGTGCAGTATGACCGTGCTGTTGTGGTGTGTGTGTGTGTTTGCTGGACTGCTCCAATCACTAACTCACCTTCCAGCGTGGGACACAGTCCCTGGGCTTCCAGTAGCCCCCCAGGGTCATGCTAGGCTCAGCATTCAACAGAACCTTCTCCACATCCTCCAGAGCTATCTCACTCATATTCACCTCCAGCCTCCCCTCTGAGAGAGAGAGAGAGAGAGAGAGAGAGAGAGAGAGAGAGAGAGAGAGAGAGAGAGAGAGAGAGAGAGAGAGAGAGAGAGAGAGAGAGAGAGAGAGAGAGAGAGAGAGAGAGAGAGAGAGAGAGAGAGAGAGAGAGAGTTATATAGAGAGATCAACTCTGAAAGAACAGGCCAGCCCTCAACCACGTATACACTCGTAAGACTAAATTAACTGACATTCAAGCACTGAGGTAACAGTCCTTCACTGGCTGGGGAGCACAAAGCTCATAATAGAACTCTATAGGTATAAAATACCAGTCTCTTTGTGAAGAAACTCTTTGAAAGTAGTGTTTGAAATAAATCAAACCTGTTTACACAGTGACTAGCTAATGGTTTAAGGTCAATAGTCTAGTGTGTGTGTGTGTGTGTTTGTGGTTTTACTATCCTTGTGGGAACCAGAAGTCCGCACAAGGAGAGTAAAACAAGGAAAATTCAAACAAGTGGGGACATTTGCCCGTACCCACAAGGAAGAAGGATATTGTAGGCTTAGGTTTAGGGTTACAATAGGGTTAGAATTAAGGGTTAGGTTTAGGGTTAGGAGTTAGGGATTTGGGGTTAAGGTTAGGGAAAATCTGATTTTTAATGGGAATCAATTGTTTTTTCCACACAAGGATAGTGTGTGTGTGTATTTCTACTCACTCATGGAGGGCAGTCTCTCTGGGCAGATCTGTGAGGGCAGATAGGTGAAGCTGTTGGGGAGGTATGTGGTGGGCGGCACATCACTCTCACTCAGGTTGAAGTCATAGGCATAATCTGGTCACAGACAGAAGGATAAATCATCAATTGCCTGACCTAAACACATCTCGGCTACTGCCAGTGTGTTGCTCAGTGTTAATAGTCCGGATTGAGGGTTCCATCAATGTAATTGTCTGCATCATTTCCAATCCCCATATATTATTATATTTTTAAATATATTATATATATATACAGTGGGGAGAACAAGTATTTGTAACACTGCCGATTTTGCAGGTTTTCCTACTTACAAAGCATGTAGAGGTCTGTAATTTTTATCATAGGTACACTTCAACTGTGAGAGACGGAATCTAAAACAAAAATCCAGAAAATCACATTGTATGATTTTTAAGTAATTAATTTGCATTTTATTGCATGACATAATTATTTGATACATCAGAAAAGCAGAACATAAAATTTGGTACAGAAACCTTTGTTTGCAATTACAGAGATCATACGTTTCCTGTAGGTCTTGACCAGGTTTGCACACACTGCAGCAGGGATTTTGGCCCATTCCTCCATACAGACCTTCTCCAGATCCTTCAGGTTTTGGGGCTGTTGCTGGGCAATACGGACTTTCAGCTCCCTCCAAAGATTTTCTATTGGGTTCAGGTCTGGAGACTGGCTAGGCCACTCCAGGACCTTGAGATGCTTCTTACGGAGCCACTCCTTAGTTGCGTTTCGGGACGTTGTCATGCTGGAAGACCCAGCCACGACCCATCTTCAATGCTCTTACTGAGGGAAGGAGGTTGTTGGCCAAGATCTCGCGATACATGGCCCCATCCATCCTCCCCTCAATACGGTGCAGTCGTCGTCCCCCTTTGCAGAAAAGCATCCCCAAAGAATGATGTTTCCACCTCCATGCTTCACGGTTGGGATGGTGTTCTTGGGGTTGTACTCATCCTTCTTCCTTCAAACACGGCGAGTGGAGTTTAGACCAAAAAGCTATATTTTTGTCTCATCAGACCACATGACCTTCTCCCATTCCTCCTCTGGATCATCCAGATGGTCATTGGCAAACTTCAGATGGGCCTGGACATGCGCTGGCTTGAGCAGGGGGACCTTGCGTGCGCTGCAGGATTTTAATCCATGACGGCGTAGTGTGTTACCAATGGTTTTCTTTGAGACTGTGGTCCCAGCTCTCTTCAGGTCATTGCTCAGGTCCTGCCGTGTAGTTCTGGGCTGATCCCTCACCTTCCTCATGATCATTGATGCCCCACGAGGTGAGATCTTGCATGGAGCCCAAGACCGAGGGTGATTGACCGTCATCTTGAACTTCTTCCATTTTCTAATAATTGCGCCAACAGTTGTTGCCTTCTCACCAAGCTGCTTGCCTATTGTCCTGTAGCCCATCCCAGCCTTGTGCAGGTCTACAATTTTATCCCTGATGTCCTTACACAGCTCTCTGATCTTGGCCATTGTGGAGAGGTTGGAGTCTGTTTTATTGAGAGTGGACAGGTGTATTTTATACAGGTAATGAGTTCAAACAGGTGCAGTTAATACAGGTAATGCGTGGAGAACAGGAGGGCTTCTTAAAGAAAAACTAACAGGTCTGTGAGAGCCGGAATTCTTACTGGTTGGTAGGTGATCAAATACTTATGTCATGCAATAAAATGCAAATTAATTACTTAAAAATCATACAATGTGATTTTCTGGATTTTTGTTTTAGATTCCGTCTCTCACAGTTAAAGTGTACCTATGATAAGAATTACAGACCTCTACATGCTTTGTAAGTAGGAAAACCTGCAGAATCGGCAGTGTATCAAATACTTGTTCTCCCCACTGTATGTGTGTATATATATATATATATATATATATATATATATATAAATATAATAATATGGGGATATACAGTGGGGGAAAAAAGTATTTAGTCAGCCACCAATTGTGCAAGTTCTCCCACTTAAAAAGATGAGAGAGGCCTGTAATTTTCATCATAGGTACACGTCAACTATGACAGACAAAATTAGATTTTTTTTCTCCAGAAAATCACATTGTAGGATTTTTAATGAATTTATTTGCAAATTATGGTGGAAAATAAGTATTTGGTCAATAACAAAAGTTTCTCAATACTTTGTTATAAAGCCTTTGTTGGCAATGACACAGGTCAAACGTTTTCTGTAAGTCTTCACAAGGTTTTCACACACTGTTGCTGGTATTTTGGCCCATTCCTCCATGCAGATCTCCTCTAGAGCAGTGATGTTTTGGGGCTGTCGCTGGGCAACACAGACTTTCAACTCCCTCCAAAGATTTTCTATGGGGTAGAGATCTGGAGACTGGCTAGGCCACTCCAGGACCTTGACATGCTTCTTACGAAGCCACTCCTTCGTTGCCTGGGCGGTGTGTTTGGGATCATTGTCATGCTGAAAGACCCAGCCACGTTTCATCTTCAATGCCCTTGCTGATGGAAGGAGGTTTTCACTCAAAATCTCACGATACATGGCCCCATTCATTCTTTCCTTTACACGGATCAGTCGTCCTGGTCCCTTTGCAGAAAAACAGCCCCAAAGCATGATGTTTCCACCCCCATGCTTCTCACAGTAGGTATGGTGTTCTTTGGATGCAACTCAGCATTCTTTGTCCTCCAAACACGACGAGTTGAGTTTTTACCAAAAAGTTATATTTTGGTTTCATTTGACCATATGACATTCTCCCAATCCTCTTCTGGATCATCCAAATGCACTCTAGCAAACTTCAGACGGGCCTGGACATGTACTGGCTTAAGCAGGGGGACACGTCTGGCACTGCAGGATTTGAGTCCCTGGCGGCGTAGTGTGTTACTGATGGTAGGCTTTGTTACTTTGGTCCCAGCTCTCTGCAGGTCATTCACTAGGCCCCCCCGTGTGGTTCTGGGATTTTTGCTCACCGTTCTTGTGATCATTTTGACCCCACGGGGTGAGATCTTGCGTGGAGCCCCAGATCGAGGGAGATTATCAGTGGTCTTGTATGTCTTCCATTTCCTAATAATTGCTCCCACAGTTGATTCTTTCAAACCAAGCTGCTTACCTATTGCAGATTCAGTCTTCCCAGCCTGGTGCAGGTCTACAATTTTGTTTCTGGTGTCCTTTGACAGCTCTTTGGTCTTGGCCATAGTGGAGTTTGGAGTGTGACTGTTTGAGGTTGTGGACAGGTGTCTTTTATACTGATAACAAGTTCAAACAGGTGCCATTAATACAGGTAACGAGTGGAGGACAGAGGAGCCTCTTAAAGAAGAAGTTACAGGTCTGTGAGAGCCAGAAATCTTGCTTGTTTGTAGGTGACCAAATACTTATTTTCCACCATAATTTGCAAATAAATTCATAAAAAATCCTACAATGTGATTTTCTGGATTTTTTTTCCTCAATTTGTCTGTCATAGTTGACGTGTACCTATGATGAAAATTACAGGCCTCTCATCTTTTTAAGTGGGAGAACTTGCACAATTGGTGGCTGACTAAATACTTTTTTCCCCCACTGTATATATATATATACATATACAGTTGAAGTCGGAAGTTTACATACACCTTAGCCAAATACATTTAAACTCAGTTTTTCACAATTCCTGACATTTAATCCTAGTAAAAATTCCCTGTCTTAGGTCAGTTAGGATCACCACTTTATTTTAAGAATGTGAAATGTCAGAATAATAGTAGAGAGAATGATTTATTTCAGCTTTTATTTCTTTCATCACATTCCCAGTGGGTCAGAAGTTTACATACACTCAATTAGTATTTGTTAGCATTGCCTTTAAATTGTTTAACTTGGGTCAAACGTTTCGGGTAGCCTTCCACAAGCTTCCTACAATAAGATGTCTTGAGATGTTGCTTCAATATATATGCACATAATTGTCCTTCCTCATGATGCCATCTATTTTGTGACGTGCACCAGTCCCTCCTGCAGCAAAGCACCCCCACAGCATGATGCTGCCACCCCCGTGCTTCACGGTTGGGATGGTGTTCTTCGGCTTGCAACATCCCCCTTTTTCCTCCAAACATAACGATGGTCATTATGGCCAAACAGTTCTATTTTTGTTTCATCAGACCAGAGGACATTTCTCCAAAAAGTACTTATCTTTGTCCCCATGTGCAGTTGCAAACCGTAGTCTGGCTTTTTTATGGCGGTTTTGAAGCAGTGGCTTCTTCCTTTCTGAGCTGCCTTTCAGGTGATGTCAATAAAGGACTTGTTTTACTGTGGAAATAGATACTTTTGTACCTGTTTCCTCCAGCATCTTCACAAGGTCCTTTGCTGATGTTCTGGGATTGATTTGCACTTTTCGCACCAAAGTATGTTCATCTCTAGGAGACAGAACGCGTCTCCTTCCTGAGCGGTATGACGGCTGCGTGGTCCCATGGTGTTTATACTTGCGTACTATTGTTTGTACAGATGTCCGTGGTACCTTCAGGCGTTTGGAAATTGCTCCCAAGGATGAACCAGACTTGTGTAGGTCTAAAAAAAGTTTCTGAGGTCTTGGCTGATTTCTTTTAATTTTCCCATGATGCCAAGCAAAGACTCACTGAGTTTGAAGGTAGGCCTTGAAATACATCCACAGGTACACCTCCAATTGACTCAAATTATGTCAATAAGCCTATCAGAAGCATCTAAAGCCATGACATCATTTTCTGGAATTTTCCAAGCTGCTTAAAGGCACAGTCAACTTAGTGTATGTAAACTTCTGACCCACTGGAATTGTGATACAGTGAATTATAAGTGAAATAATCTGTCTGTAAACAATTGTTGGTTGTACCATGCACAAAGTGGATGGCCTAACAGACTTGCCAAAACTATAGTTTGTAAACAAGAAATTTGTGGAGTGGTTGAAAAACAAGTTTTAATGACTCCAACCTAAGTGTATGTAAACTTCCGACTTCAACTGTATATGTATATATATATATATACACACACACATTGAGGGAAAAAAGTATTTGATCCCCTGCTGATTTTGTACGTTTGCCCACTGACAAAGACATTATCAGTCTATCAGTTTATTTGAACAGTGAGAGACAGAAAAACAACAAAAAAATCCAGAAAAATGCATATCAAAAATGTTATAAATTGATTTGCATTTTAATGAGGGAAATAAGTATTTGACCCCTCTGCAAAACATGACTTAGTACTTGGTGGCAAAACCCTTGTTGGCAATCACAGAGGTCAGACATTTCATGTAGTTGGCCACCAGGTTTGCACACATCTCAGGAGGGATTTTATTCCACTCCTCTTTGCAGATTTTCTCCAAGTCATTAAGGTTGAGGCTGATGTTTGGCAACTCGAACCTTCAGCTCCCTCCACAGATTTTCTATGGGATTAAGGTCTGGAGACTGGCTAGGCCACTCCAGGACCTTAATGTGCTTCTTCTTGAGCCACTCCTTTGTTGCCTTGGCCGTGTGTTTTGGGTCATTGTCATGCTGGAATACCCATCCACGACCCATTTTCAATGCCCTGGCTGAGGGAAGGAGGTTCTCACCCAAGATTTGACGGTACATGGCCCCGTCCATCGTCCCTTTGATGCGGTGAAGTTGTCCTGTCCCCTTAGCAGAAAAACACCCCCAAAGCATAATGTTTCCACCTCCATGTTTGACGGTGGGGATGGTGTTCTTGGGGTCATAGGCAACATTCCTCCTCCTCCAAACACGGCGAGTTGAGTTGATGCCAAAGAGGATTTCAGTCCTTCACGGCGTAGTGTGGTACCAATTGTTTTCTTGGTGACTATGGTCCCAGCTGCCTTGAGATCATTGACAAGATCCTCCTGTGTAGTTCTGGGCTGATTCCTCACCGTTCTCATGATCATTGCAACTCCACGAGGTAAGATATTGCATGGAGCCCCAGGCTGAGGGAGATTGACAGTTCTTTTGTGTTTCTTCCATTTGCGAATAATCGCACCAATTGTTGTCACCTTCTCACCAAGCTGCTTGTCGATGGTCTTGTAGCCCATTCCAGCCTTGTGTAGGTCTACAATCTTGTCCCTGACATCCTTGGAGAGCTATTTGGTCTTTGCCATGGTGGAGAGTTTGGAATCTGATTGATTGATTGCTTCTGTGGACAGGTGTGTTTTATACAGATAACAGGCTGAGATTAGGAGCACCCCCTTTAAGAGTGTGCTCCTAATCTCAGCTTGTTACCTGTATAAAAGACACCTGGGAGCCAGAAATCTTTCTGATTGAGAGGGGGTCAAGTACTTATTTCCCTCATTAAAATACAAATCAATTTACAACATTTTTGACATGCGTTTTTCTGGATTTTTTTGTTGTTATTCTGTCTCTCACTGTTCAAATAAACCTACCATTAAAATTATAGACTGATCATTTCTTTGTCAGTGTGCAAACGTACAAAATCAGCAGGGGATCAAATACTTTTTTCCCCTCACTGTATGTGTATGTGTATGTGTATGTGTATGTGTTATATATATATATATATATATACATACATACATGTTAATAATGTTTTGTACACTCAGTGTGTGGGTGTGTGTGAGAGCTGAGCGTAGCAGTTTAACCACATTTGCTATGCATGTACTTTCCAGACCAACACAACACAACCATGTCTACCCACTGTTGTGGTTCACATAGTAAGGCCAAAACACACACACACACACACAACCCTGTTTAAAATCACTAGCCAAACATTTCCAGTTAAAGAATAAGCCAGTGCTCTCATTGTGCTGACCAGACCTGGGTTCAAATACATGTGTATAAGAGTACCTGGTATTTTAAATACACAGCCCCAAAAAAGTACTTTTATGGTTATTTGAATGGTTATATGTTTCTAAACACTTCTACATTAATGTGGACGCTACTATGATTACGGATAATCCTGAATGAATCATGAATAATGATGAGTGAGAAAGACGCACAAATATCATACTCCCCAAAAATGCTAACCTCCCATGTTATTGTAATGGTGAGAGGTTAGCATGTCTTGGGGGTATGATATAGGTGCGTCTGACTTTCTCACTCATCATTATTCACAAGTCATTCAGGACTATCCGTAATCATGGTAGCATCCACATTAATGTAGAAGTGTTTACAAACATATTATATTAAGGACCTGTGTTAGCTGTGTCCTTACATTAAGAACCTGTGTTAGCTGTGACTTGTAAGTTCTGCCCTAACATTAAGAACCTGTGTTAGCAGTGACTTGTAAGTTCTGCCCTAACATTAAGAATCTGTGTTAGCTGTGACTTGTAAGTTGTGCCCTAACATTAAGAACCTGTGTTAGCAGTGACTTGTAAGTTGTGCCCTAACATTAAGAACCTGTGTTAGCAGTGACTTGTAAGTTGTGCCCTAACATTAAGAACCTGTGTTAGCAGTGACTTGTAAGTTCTGCCCTAACATTAAGAACCTGTGTTAGATGTGTCTTACCTGTCCCATTGATATTGTAACCACCTCTGACCACCTGCTCTAGAACCTGAGCACCGATGTTCTTCACGTTGTCCTTGATGTGGATCCCTGTGGCCTGCACCATAAACAGGTACTCATTTACTATGGAGAGAGGAGGGAGGGAGGGAGAAACGTTAGTTACTTGATACAGTCATACTGTCCTGCTCTGGCAATATTACCTGCAATTAGGTACATTTTATGCCAAAAAAACATTGAGAAGGAGACATTTAGAAACTACACCACTAAAAGGAATGATGAACTAAGTGTGAACTACAAGTGCAAAAAATAGCCCATATTAACATATGCAGCCTGAGAAACAAAGTCCATGAAGTCAATAACTTGCTTGTAACAGATTACATTCATATTCTGACTATCTCTGAAACTCACTTAGATAATACCTTTGATGATACAGTGGTAGCAATACATGGTTATAACATCTACCGAAAAGACAGAAATGCCAACAGGGGCGGTGTTGCGGTCTATATTCAGAACCACATTCCTGTAAAGCTTAGAGACGATCTCATGTTAAATACTGTTGAAGTAATATGGCTACAGGATAATCTGCCTCACCTAAATCCCATTCTTTTGGGAAGCTGCTATAGACCACCAAGTGCTAACAGTCAGTATCTGGATAATAAGTGTGAAATGCTTGATAATGTATGTGATAAACAGAGAAGTATATTTTCTGGATGGTTTCAATATTAATTGGCTCTCATCAAGCTGCCCACTCAAGAAAAAACCTCAAACTGTAACCAGTGCCTGCAACCTGGTTCAGGTTGTCAGTCAACCTACCAGGGTATTTACAAACAGCACAGGAATTAAATCAACAACATGTATTGATCACATCTTTACTAATCCTGCAGAAATTTGCTTTAAAAAAACAGTATCCAAATCCATAGGATGTAGTGATCACAATATAGTAGCCATACTGATTTTGTACGCCCTGCTGATTTTGTACGTTTGCCCACTGACAAAGAAATTATCAGTGTATAATTTTGTATAATTTTAATGGTAGGTTTATTTGAACAGTGAGAGACAGAATAACAACAAAAAAATCCAGAAAAACGCATGTCAAAAATGTTATAAATTGATTTGCATTTTAATGAGGGAAATAAGTATTTGACCCCTCTGCAAAACATGACTTAGTACTTGGTGGCAAAACCCTTGTTGGCAATCACAGAGGTCAGACGTTTCTTGTAGTTGGCCACCAGGTTTGCACACATCTCAGGAGGGATTTTGTCCCACTCCTCTTTGCAGATCTTCTCCAAGTCATTAAGGTTTCGAGGCTGACGTTTGGCAACTCAAACCTTCAGCTCCCTCCACAGATTTCCTATGGGATTAAGGTCTGGAGACTGGCTAGGCCACTCCAGGACCTTAATGTGCTTCTTCTTGAGCCACTCCTTTGTTGCCTTGGCCGTGTGTTTTGGGTCATTGTCATGCTGGAATACCCATCCACGACCCATTTTCAATGCCCTGGCTGAGGGAAGGAGGTTCTCACCCAAGATTAGACGGTACATGGCCCCGTCCATCGTCCCTTTGATGCGGTGAAGTTGTCCTGTCCCCTTAGCAGAAAAACACCCCCAAAGCATAATGTTTCCACCTCCATGTTTGACGGTCGGGATGGTGTTCTTGGGGTCATAGACAGCATTCCTCCTCCTCCAAACATGGCGAGTTGAGTTGATGCCAAAGCGCTTCATTTTGGTCTCATCTGACCACAACAATTTCACCCAGTTCTCCTCTGAATCATTCAGATGTTCATTGGCAAACTTCAGATGGGCATGTATTTGTGCTTTCTTGAGCAGGGGGACCTTGCGGGCGCTGCAGGATTTCAGTCCTTCACGGCGTAGTGTGTAACCAATTTTTTTCTTGGTGACTATGGTCCCAGCTGCCTTGAGATCATTGACAAGATCCTCCTGTGTAGTTCTGGGCTGATTCCTCACCGTTCTCATGATCATTGCAACTCCACGAGGTGAGATCTTGCATGGAGCCCCAGGCCGAGGGAGATTGACAGTTATTTTGTGTTTCTTCCATTTGCGAATAATCGCACCAACTGTTGTCACCTTCTCACCAAGCTGCTTGGCGATGGTCTTGTAGCCCATTCCAGCCTTGTGTAGGTCTACAATCTTGTCCCTGACATCCTTGGAGGTAGCTCTTTGATCTAGGCCATGGTGGAGAGTTTGGAATCTGATTGATTGATCACTTCTGTGGACAGGTGTCTTATATACAGGTAACAAACTGAGATTAGGAGCACTCCCTTTAAGAGTGTGCTCCTAATATCAGCTCGTTACCTGTATAAAATACACCTGGGAGCCAGAAATCTTTCTGATTGAGAGGGGGTCAAATACTTATTTCCCTCATTAAAATGCAAATCAAAGTAGAAGATTTTTGACATGCGTCTTTCTGGATTTTTTTGTTGTTATTCTGTCTCTCACTGTTCAAATAAACCTACCATTAAAATTATAGACTGATCATATCTTTGTCAGTGGGCAAACGTACAAAATCAGCAGGGGATCAAATACTTTTTTCCCCTCACTGTATCTAGGAAAACCAAAGTTCCAAAGGCTGGGCCTAATATAGTGTATAAGAGGTCATACAATACGTTTTGTAGTAATTCATATGTTGATGATGTAAAGAATATTTGCTGCTCTGTGGTGAGTAATGAGGAGCAACCAGACGCTGCACTTTACACATTTATGAAATTGCTTATTCCAGTTACTAATAAGCATGCACCCATTAAGAAAATGACTGTAAAAACTGCTAAATCCCCTTGGATTGATGAGAAATTGAAAAATTGTATGGTTGAGAGGGATGAGGCAAAAGGTATGGCAAATAAGTCTGGCAGCCCAACTGATTGGCAAACGTACTGCAAATTAAGAAATCATGTGACTTAACTAAATAAAAATAAACTATACTATGAAAAGGTCCCCTGTAGCTCAGTTGGTAGAGCATGGCGCTTGCAACGCCAGGGTTGTGGGTTCATTTCCCACGGGGGGCCAGTATGAAAATGTATGCACTCACTAACTGTAAGTCGCTCTGGATAAGAGTGTCTGCTAAATGACAAACAAACAAACAAACAATATATATATATATATGATATAAAGAATGATAGTAAAAAGCTTTGTAGCACCTTAAATGAAATATTGGGAAAAAAGGCAAACTCCGCTCCATCATTCATTAAATCAGATGGCTCATTCATCCCAAAACCCACTGATATTGCCAACTACTTTAATGACTTCTTCATTGGCAAGATAAGCAAACTTAGGTATGACATGCCAGCAATAAATGCTGACACTACACATCCAAGTATACCTGACCAAATTATGAAAGACAAGAATTGTACTTTTGAATTCCGTAAAGTCAGTTTGGAATAGGTGAACAAATTATTGTTGTCTATCAACAATGACAAGTCACCCGGGTCTGACAATCTGGATGGAAAATTACTGAGGATAATAGCGGACAATATTGCCACTCCTAGTTGCCACATCTTCAATTTAAGCCTACTAGAAAGTGTGTGCCCTCAGGCCTGGAGGGAAGCTAAAGTCATTCCGCTAACCAAGAATAGTAAAGCCCCCTTTACTGGCTCAAATAGCCGACCAATCAGCCTGTTACCAACCCTTACTAAACTTCTGGAAAAAAATTGGTGTTTGACCAGATACAATGCTATTTCACAGTAAACAAATTGACAACCGACTTTCAGCATGCTTATATGGAAGGATGCTCAACAAGCACAGCACTTACACAAATGACTGATTGGCTGAGAGAAATTGATGATAAAATGATTGTGGGGGCTGTCTTGTTAGACTTTAGTGCAGCTTTTGACATTATCGATCATAGTCTGCTGCTGGAAAAACTTGTTATGGCTTTACACCCCCTTCTATAATGTGGATAAAGAGTTACTTGTCTAACAGAACACAGAGGGTGTTCTTTAATGGAAGCCTCTCAAACACAATCCAGGTAGAATCAGGAATTCCCCAGGGTAGCTGTTTAGGCCCCTTACTTTTTTTCCATCTTTACTAACGACATGCCACTGGCTTTGAGTAAAGCCAGTGTGTCTATGTATGCGGATGACTCAACACTACACACGTCAGCTACTACAGCAACTGAAATAACTGCAACACTTAACAAAGACCTGCAGTTAGTTTCAGAATGGGTAGCAAGGAATAAGTTAGTCCTAAATATTTCCAAAACTAAAAGCATTGTATTTGGGACAAATTATTCACTAAACCCTAAACCTCAACCACATCTCATAATGAATAATGTGGAAATTGAGCAAGTTGAGGTGACTAAACTGCTTGGAGTAACCCTGGATTGTAAACTGTCATGGTCAAAACATATTGATACAACAGTAGCTAAGATGGGGAGAAGTCTGTCCATAATAATGCGCTGCTCTGCCTTCTTAACAACACTATCAACAAGGCAGGTCCTACAGGCCCTTGTTTTGTCACACCTAGACTACTGTTCAGTAATGTGGTCAGGTGCCACAAAGAGGGACTTGGGAAAATTGCAGTTGGCTCAGAACTGGGCAGCACGGCTGGCCCTTAAAAGTACACTGAGAGCTAACATTAATGACATGCATGTCAATCTCTCATGGCTCAAAGTGGAAGAGAGATTGACTTAATCACTACTTGTTTTTGTAAGAGGTGTTGACAAGCTGAATGTACCGAGCTGTCTGTTTAAAATACTAGCACACAGCTTGGACACCCATGCATACCCCACAAGACATGCCACCAGAGGTCTCTTCACAGTCCCCAAGTCCAGAACAGACTATGGGAGGCGCACAGTACTACATAGAGCCATGACTACATGGAACTCTATTCCACATCAGGTAACTGATGCAAGCAGTAGAATCAGATTTTTAAAAAAGGGTAAAAATACACCTTATGGAACAACGGGGACTGTGAAGAGACACACAAAAGGTACAGACACATGCATACGCACACATTGTGATATTGCTGTATGGTGGTATTAAACATTTTGTATTGTAGATATGTAGTGGTGTAATAATGTTCTATGATGTACTGTTTTATATTTTTGTTTTATAAGTCCCGGGTAGCTCAGTTGGTAGAGCATGGCGTTTGCAACGCCAGGGTTGTGGGTTCGATTCCCACGGGGGGCCAGTATGAAAAACAAACAAATGTATGCACTCACTAACTGTAAGTCGCTCTGGATAAGAGCGTCTTCTAAATGACTAAAATGTAAATATGTAATGTACAGTTGAAGTTGGAAGTTTACATACACCTTAGCCAAATACATTTAAACTCAATTTTTCACAATTCCTGACATGTAACCCTAGTAAAGATTCCCTGTCTTAGGTCAGTTAGGATCACCACTTTATTTTAACAATGTGAAATGTCAGAATAATAGTACAGAGAATGATTTATTTAAGCTTTTATTTCTTTCATCACATTCCCAGTGGGTCAGAAGTTTACATACACTCAATTAGTATTTGGTAGCGTTGCCTTTAAAAATTGTTTAA
Organism: Coregonus clupeaformis; assembly: GCF_020615455.1. NCBI lineage: Eukaryota > Metazoa > Chordata > Actinopteri > Salmoniformes > Salmonidae > Coregonus > Coregonus clupeaformis. Next base: position 37,253,554 of record NC_059221.1, read on the forward strand.
CTTGGGTCAAACGTTTTGGGTAGCCTTCCACAAGCTTCCCACAATAAGTTGGGTGAATTTTGGCCCATTCCTCCTGACAGAGCTTGTGTAACTGAGTCAGGTTTGTTGGCCTCCTTGCTCGCACACGCCTTTTCAGGTATGCTTGGGGTCGTTGTCCATTTTGAAGACCCATTTGCAACCAAGCTTTAACTTCCTGACTGATGTCTTGAGAGGTTGCTTCAATATATCCACATAATTTTCCTTCCTCATGATGGCATCTATTTTGTGAAGTGCACCAGTCCCTCCTGCAGCAAAGCACCCCCACAGCATGATGCTGCCACCCCTGTATTCACGGTTGGGATGGCGTTCTTCGGCTTGCAAGCATTCCCCTTTCTCCTCCAAACATAACAATGGTCATTATGGCCAAACAGCTCTGTTTTTGATTCATCAGACCAGAGGACATTTCTCTAAATAGTACGATCTTTGTCCCCATGTGCAGTTGCAAACCATAGTCTGGCTTTTTTACGGTTATGTCGGTTATGTTTCCTCCAGAATCTTCACAATGTCCTTTGCTGTTGTTCTGGGATTGATTTGCACTTTTCACACCAAAGTACATTCATATTTAGGAGACAGAACGAGTCTCCTTCCTGAGCGGTATGACGGCTGCGTGGTCCCATGGTGTTTATACTTGCATACTATTGTTTGTACAGATGAACGTGGTACCTTCAGGCGTTTGGAAAATGCTCCCAAGGATGAACCAGACTTGTGGAGGTCTACACATTTTTTTTCTGATATCTTGGCTGATTTCTTTTGATTTTCCCATGATGTTAAGCAAAGAGGCACTGAGTTTGAAGGTAGGCCTTGAAATACATCCACAGGTAAACCTCCAATTGACTCAAATTATGTAAATTAGCCTATCAGAAGCTTCTAAAGCCATGACTTCATTTTCTGGAATTTTCTAAGCTGTTTAAAGGCACAGTCAACTTAGTGTATGTAAACTTCTGACCCACTGGAATTGTGATACAGTGCATTATAAGTGAAATAATCTGTCTGTAAACAATTGTTGGAAAAATTACTTGTGTCATGCACAAAGTAGATGCCCTAACCAACTTGCCAAAACTATAGTTTGTTAACAAGAAATTTGTGGAGTGGTTGAAAAACAAGTTTTAATGACTCGAACCTAAGTGTATGTAAACTTCCGACTTCAACTGTAAGTGCTTTAATATACACTGCTCAAAAAAATAAAGGGAACACTAAAATAACACATCCTAGATCTGAATGAATGAAATAATCTTATTAAATACTTTTTTCTTTACATAGTTGAATGTGCTGACAACAAAATCACACAAAAATTATCAATGGAAATCAAATGTATCAACCCATGGAGGTCTGGATTTGGAGTCACCCTCAAAATTAAAGTGTAAAACCACACTACAGGCTGATCCAACTTTGATGTAATGTCCTTAAAACATGTCAAAATGAGGCTCAGTAGTGTGTGTGGCCTCCACGTGCCTGTATGATCTCCCTACAATGCCTGGGCATGCTCCTGATGAGGTGGCGGATGGTCTCCTGAGGGATCTCCTCCCAGACCTGGACTAAAGCATCCACCAACTCCTGGACAGTCTGTGGTGCAACGTGGTGTTGGTGGATGGAGCGAGACATGATGTCCCAGATGTGCTCAATTGGATTCAGGTCTGGGGAACGGGCGGGCCAGTCCATAGCATCAATGCCTTCCTCTTGCAGGAACTGCTGACACACTCCAGCCACATGAGGTCTAGCATTGTCTTGCATTAGCAGGAACCCAGGGCCAACCGCACCAGCATATGGTCTCACAAGGGGTCTGAGGATCTCATCTCGGTACCTAATGGCAGTCAGGCTACCTCTGGCGAGCACATGGAGGGCTGTGTGGCCTCCCAAAGAAATGCCACCCCACACCATGACTGACCCACCGCCAAACCGGTCATGCTGGAGGATGTTGCAGGCATCAGAACATTCTCCACAGCGTCTCCAGGCTCTGTCACGTCTGTCACGTGCTCAGTGTGAACCTGCTTCATCTGTGAAGAGCACAGGGCGCCAGTGGCGAATTTGCCAATCTTGGTATTCTCTGGCAAATGCCAAACGTCCTGCACGGTGTTGGGCTGTAAGCACAACCCCCACCTGTGGACGTCGGGCCCTCATACCACCCTCATGGAGTCTGTTTCTGACCGTTTGAGCAGACACATGCACATTTGTGGCCTGCTGGAGGTCATTTTGCAGGGCTCTGACAGTGCTCCTCCTGCTCCTCCTTGCACAAAGGCGGAGGTAGCAGTCCTGCTGCTGGGTTGTTGCCCTCCTACGGCCTCCTCCACGTCTCCTGATGTACTGGCCTGTCTCCTGGTAGCGCCTCCATGCTCTGGACACTACGCTGACAGACACAGTAAACCTTCTTGCCACAGCTCGCATTGATGTGCCATCCTGGATGAGCTGCACTACCTGAGCCACTTGTGTGGGTTGTAGACTCCGTCTCATGCTACCACTAGAGTGAAAGCACCGCCAGCATTCAAAAGTGACCAAAACATCAGCCAGGAAGCATAGGAACTGAGAAGTGGTCTGTGGACACCACCTGCAAAACCAGTCCTTTATTGGGGGTGTCTTGCTAATTGCCTATAATTTCCACCTGTTGTCTATTCCTTTTGCACAACAGCATGTGACATTTATTGTCAATCAGTGTTGCTTCCTAAGTGGACAGTTTGATTTCACAGAAGTGTGATTGACTTGGAGTTACATTGTGTTGTTTAAGTGTTCCCTTTATTTTTTTGAGCAGTGTATGTTTGGACCCCAGGAAGAGTAGCTGATGGGGATCCCTAATAAATACAAATACAATGCAGTAAACAGACACTGCCAACTCTGTCAGGGAACTGTAACATCAGTATACAATCCAACACGAAAAGCAGAAAACATTGAATGAGCAATCATTTTCATAAGGGGTGTATTCAGACTGGAATGTTTCTTTCAGATCCTGCATGGTTCTATTCTCTTGGCGAGAAGTGAAAAGATTGTGTCTAATATAAATACCTGAAAATAACCCAAATGAAAATTAGGAAGCCCAGTGAGAATGCACCATAAAAATATATCATCATCCACAAAGGCAGAACTCCTATATGGTACGTAAAGATAAGGCCAGAGCACTCTCTCTCCCTCCCTCTCCTGATTTATTAAGAGCGCTAAACTTAGATATGTGTTTTTGGTTGTTGAGTCAAATTAGACCAAACCCATTTCAAGCTCGTCTTTCCCCCCCAAAAAGTAAAGTTATATCAGAATGTTTAGGAAAATTAGATGGCTAACTCCTTGATCCTGCTTTGTAGTATGCTGTACCCCTCTGGTCTGTTCTGGCTCTAATTGATTATCTGCCTAAGTGTCTTAACGAGGGGATTTCCCCAAACACATCAAAGGGTCTCTGCTGAAGCAGCTAATAGAGAAGAATGCTAATCTGGAGTGAGATAATATATGTAATTTAAATGGCAAGAAAGAGCAACAGGGAATTAGAGAGAGAGAGCGATAGCGTGCGAGAGAGAGAGAGCACATTTCCCAGGCCTGTGCCTCAAAACCAAATGTTTACCTGGCCTACCACTCCACCTTGGACTTGAACAGCCTTTATGACCAGGTCCACCTCTTCAAGGCAGCACTCCCCACGTTCGCCAGGACCCTGAAGGACATCACCCTCAACCGTAGCCCCAGCACCTCACACAGGAGCAACAGAGAAACACACACCCCACCCAGACCATCGAGACACCCTCCCAGAACTGCGAGACCCCCCCACCCCAGAGGACCTGCACCAAGAGGATCCACACCAAGAGGACCTACACCCAGACCATAGCACCACCAGCCACATCCCTACCCCAACCAGTCGACCTCTCCCCAAACAAACCCTAGCCACAAACCCCACCCCCCAGATCAGTCTTATACCCCTTATGCCCCACCCCCCATAACCCCCGCCCCTGCAGCAAGGACCTCAACATGACAGCCGCACATATGCCCAGGCCGTGAGCAGAGCAACCGGCCCAACCCCCACTAATACACCCGCCCAAGCCCCATCCTGCCACCTAAGAGGTATGTATCAGATGCTCAACATGCTCTGCTCACACCTACTGTAATGGTCTGAGCCTAAACCACACAAAAACACTAGACACTATGGAACACAAAGCTTTTACTATCTCATCCTGGAATATACAAGGTCTGAGGTCATCTGCCTTTGGCCTAAAGAGCAGGAACCCAGACTTCATAAAAAATGTTGGAAATACAGACAATGTAATCCTACAAGAAACATGGTATACAGGAGACGGACCCACTTGTTGCCCTCTAGGTTACAGAGAGCTGGTAGTCCCATCCACCAAACTACCAGGTGTGAAACAGGGAAGAGAGGTATGCTAATTTGGTATAAAGCAGACCTAACCCACTCTATTAAATTAGTCGAAACAGTAAAATGTTACATCTGGCTAGAAATGAATATGGAAATTATCTCAACAGAGGAAAATGTCCTCATGTGTGCTACCTATATCCCCCCAATAGAATCCCCATACTATAACGATGACAGCTTCTCCATCCTAGAGGGGGAGATCAACTATTTCCAGGCCCAGGGACATGTACTAGTCTGTGGAGACCTAAATGCCAGAACTGGACAAGAACCTGACACCCTCAGCACACAGACAGCATTCCCTCCCAAATATGCCCCCCTAGACACAACTATGACAAAACAATCAACAAAAACGGGTCACAGCGACTGCAGCTCTGTCTCACGCGGTTTCGAGGGGACTCCTACGGTAGGTACACCTACAGCTCATCCCTTGGCAGTAGTACTGTAGATTACTTTATCACTGACCTCAACCCAGAGTCTCTCAGAGCGTTCACAGTCAGCCCACTGACACCCCTATCAGATCACAGCAAAGTCTACTTGAACAGAGCAATACTCAATCATGAGGCATCATAGCCAAGGAACTGCATAATATTAAGAAAGGCAACAAATTCAATCCCTTCTAAACAACTTCCTGGACAAAATGTTCACTGTAATAGTGAAGGTGTAAACTTGGCAGTAGAAAACCTAAACAGTATATTTGACCTTTCAGCTTCCCTATCAAATCAAAAAAATTCAAGCAGACAACCTAAGAAAATTAACAACAATGACAAATGGTTTGATGAAGAATGCAAAAACATAAGAAAGAAATTGAGAAACCTATCCAACCAAAAACAGAGACCCCAAAAACCTGAGCCTACGCCTTCACTATGGTGAATCACTAAAACAATACAGAAATACACTACGGAAAAAGAAGGAACAGCACGTCAGAAATCATCTCAATGTAACTAAAGAACCAATAGAATCTAACCACTTCTGGGAAAATTGGAACACACTAAACAAACACAGAAGAGTTATCTATTCAAAACAGAGATCTATGGATAAACCACTTCTCCAATTATTCTGGCTCTATAACAAAGAACAAACAGCAAAAACATATACATGATCAAATACAAATCTTAGAATCAACTATTAAAGACTACCAGAACCCACTGGATTCTCCAATTACATTGAATTAACTACAGGACAAAATACAAACCCTCCAACCCAAAAATGCCTGTGGTTTTGATGGTATCCTAAATGAAATGATAAAATATACAGGCCACAAATTCCAACTTAAACTTTTTAACATCCTCAGCTCTGGCATCTTCCCCAATATTTGGAACCAAGGACTGATCACCCCCAATCCACAAAAGTCGAGACAATTTTGACCCCAATAACTACCGTGGGATATGCGTCAACAGCAACATTGGGAAAATCCTCTGCATTATCATTAACAGCAAACTCCTACATATCCTCAGTGAAAACAATGTATTGAACACATTTCTAATTGGCTTTTTACCAAACTACCGTACAACAGACCACGCATTCACCCTGCACACCCTAATTGACAAACAAACAAACAAACCAAAACAAAGACTAAGTCTAATCATGCTTTGTTGATTTCAAAAAAGCTTTTGACTCAATTTGGCATTAGGGTCTGCTATACAAATTGATGGAAAGCGGTGTTGGGGGACAAAAACATATGACATTAAAAATTCCATGTACACAAACAACAAGTGTGCGGTTACAATTGGCAAAAAAACACTTTTCTTTCCACAGGGCCGTGGGGTGAGACAGGGATGCAGCTTGAGCCCCACCCTCTTCAACATACTGTATATATCAACAAATTGGCGAGGGCACTAGAACAGTTTGCAGCACCCGTCCTCACCCTACTAGAATCTGAAGTCAAATGTCTACTGTTTGCTGATGATCTGGTGCTTCTGTCCCCAACCAAGGAGGGCCTACAGCAGCACCTAGAGCTTCTGCACAGATTCTGTCAGACCTGGGCCCTGACAGTAAATCTCAGTAAGACAAAAATAGTGTTCCAAAAAGCTCCAGTTGCCAGTACCACAAATACAAATTCCATCTAGACACAATTGCACTAGAGCACACAAAATACTATCCATACCTCGGCCTAAACATTATAAACACATTTCCTAAAATTGAGTTGCACCCCCTTTTGCCATTAGAACAGCCTCAATTCGTTGGGGCATGGACTCTACAAGGTGTCGAAAGCGTTCCACAGGGATGCTGGCCAGTGTTGACTCCAACGCTTCCTACTGTTGTGTCAAGTCGGCTGGATGTCCTTTGTGTGGTGGAACATTCTTGATACACGCGTGAAAAACCCAGCAGCGTTGCAGTTCTTCACACACTCAAACCGTTGTGCCTGGCACCTACTACCATACCGCGTTCAAAAGGCACTTAAATATTTTTAAACCCTCTGAATGGCACACATACACGATCCATGTCTCAATTGTCTCAAGGCTTAAAAATCCATCTTTAACCTGTCTTCTCCCCTTCATCTACACTGATTGAAGTAGATTTAACAAGTGACATCAATAAGGGATCATAGCTTTCACCTGGATTCAACTGGTCAGTCTGTCATGGAAAGAACAGGTGTTCCTAATGTTTTGTACACTCAATGTAGATTAATATCACAATCAACCACGGCACTATAAAGGCCATATGTACAGTATTTATATTAATATCAGCTGGAAAGCTGTCTGTACATGTAATATTCCTTTAGTAAACAGCATACCTATAGTCTAGATATATCCATTTCATAGCCAGTAATTAGCAGAGTGGAGTTGAGTGGAGCACTGCCCATTGTTCATTAGACTGTTGCCTGAGAGGATGCAGCAGTGGAAGGGAAGGTTTGGACCACTACAACTGACTGATTCCTACAAAGCTGTGTCTATGTCTGCATCGCTGTGTATTAGTGTACGTACGGTGTGTGTGTGTCACTCGTTAGCTGAGTCACGAGGCCAACCTGATAAAGTCGAAGACAATGAGCCTTTGAGCCAAGAGGAGCTTTTGCTCGGTGTGTGTCATATCTCTTTATTAATCTCATCAACCAATATCCCATTGCCAGCAGCATGCTACACAACTCTCCCTTTGTGTGTGTGTGTGTGTGTGTGTGTGTACAGCCTTGCTATCGTGAGCATGGATTGTGTATGTGTAAATGCATGAGATGTGATTTATCATCAGTAATTCTATTACCATTTCCATCACATTCACATCGGTAGAGACAAATAGCCTTGGCTTGCAGAACTAGAGACTACAGACCACCAATAACTGAAATCCATGTTCTCCTCTTACGTCTGCAGTACAGAAAAACACAGCTGGGGTTCCAATAAAATACTCTCTATCTGAATCCTTATCCACATCACTGTAGCGTTTCCTTTCTGTGTGTTCTGTGTGTGTGTGTGTGTGTGTACGTATACTACATGTAGGTGTGAGAACATACATTTTGTGTGAGCATGAACTGTAATGTGCTTGGGTGTATGCTGTCTGTGTGGACGCATGCATGTGTGTATATACGCATCTCCCAGTTGGAAAGGATTTCTCTAGGGAACCATTTCATTCAAAGACACACAGCCTTATCCCAGTCCTTCTGATACACCCCCTCCCTCCATATGGTGGAAAATGACAGAGGCTGACAGTATTTGATATAGCCTACAGGCACTGAAATACTCCAGCACACACACATGCAGGCACCCACTCCTCCCTCTGTGCCGACACCATCTCCTGTTATGCCTGAGCGTATCTCGGAGCGCACAGACAAGTCACGTGCTGTAGGATGAATGCAGAACTGACATAGATGTCATGCCTCACAGCAATTAAACCTGTGTCTGTGTTCATCCAATCAACTATTGACTTGCAGTGGTGAGGAGTTTGGACATTGCATCTGCATCTCAGGAGGTTAGTGCATAGCTTTTCACTGCTACAAGAAAGAGTTCTCTCTCTCTCTCTCTCTCTCTCTCTCTCTCTCTCTCTCTCTCTCTCTCTCTCTCTCTCTCCTCTCTCTCTCTCTCTCTCTCTCTCTCTCTCTCTCTCTCTCTCTCTCTCTCTCTCTCTCTCTCTCTCTCTCTCTCTCTCTCTCTCTCTCTCTCTCCTTAGTGTGGATGTACATATATAACACAGGAAATCATGTTTTTGACTGCACTGGGCCATTAAACCATTAACCAATGAAATTGGACAGCAAATAATTACAACAAAACAGCACAATTGTGAAGATTGATTTCTCCGATCAGAGAGTATGTAGACGATGATGCTGATTAGAATGATTGCTACTATAGATCAGGACTATAGATTAGTATTCTAGCATCATTAGCTGGTGCTGTAGCAGGTGAAAGGTTCCCGTTGGTGCTAAACCATTATTGGATCTCCTCTCTGAAACTACTAGCCCAGCTTGACCACAGTAAGTGATGCTGTGATGCCGAGAAGCCCCAAGGCAGTCCGAGATCGATATGCTGCACACACACATATTCAGGCCACACACACACACTTTATTTTGCTACATTTAGATGTGGAGTGGCCCCTCTCGCTATCAAGACTGGTCGATACACAACCACTCCCTTAGATAAACCTGTCTGTACTTTCTGTAATAATGGCTCCATTGAAACAAGCTCAAGCCTTGCTTTACTGTGGGTTATCCAACAACATTAATTTAGGGATTATGTTTTTCGTCAGCTGTCCAGCCTAAATAATCATTTTAACAGTCTAGCTGAAAATAGTAACCTTTTATCAGGTAACAATAAATGCCTGCGCCAACACCTGCCAAGTTTCTTTAGAAGTGCCGGAATGTCCTTTCATCTACTGTACATATGTGTTTTGTTTATGCATGTGTATAGATGACCTAATGTAAAATAATGATACCAATGTATAGATGATGTGATGTATTATAGATGACGCCAAAGGAAGCCCTGTACCATGTTTGACTATGATTGTTCTTAGTGTCTCAAAACTCTGAGTGGTCCACAATGTGGTACTTAAAAACAAAACTCTGTATTTTGTATTGTAAATTACTGTATGACTGGAGTGACATTTAAATACATATTTTCTAACTAACTCTAAACACACACTTTCAAAACCTCAATCAAAAGCACAAAACTAAGGCCGTTAGAGATCAACACACACACATTATCTGCAGAAGCATGGACTAGTGTACAGGGAAGATGCATCTCTAACCTGTATGTCCAATTACTACCATTAAGATGGCTGTGTTTTGTTATGTAGGCCTAGAAGGGCTGCCATTCACACAGACTTAAAATACACTCTCTCTCCTGACCAGTGTGCGCACACACACACACGCACGCACACACTTGTCATATTTGTGCACTTGTGGGTTTCTGTATACAGTCTGCAGACCTGCAGACTATATACAGGATATGCACAGAATGACTGGCTTTGCATGCACTTTCAATACTTAACTGGTCTGCAAAAGTGGTTCTCTTTGTCACGTTCTCTCTTTTTCATCTCTCCCCTAGATTTGTACTATCCCCCTCTCTCACTCTCCCCCCTTCTCTCTCCCTTTGCTTTATTTCTCACTTTCTTCTTGATCACTCCCCTCATCTCTCTTCTTCTTCTTTGTGCTGTCTTGACCCTCATTCCCTTCCATTTTTTCCCCCTCTTTCTCTCCTTGTAATTTCTCTTAATCATATCGCTCTCCCTTTTATCCCTCTCTCTCTTTCCCTCTCCTCTTCCCCCCATCAGGCTGGTTGCTGGAGGTAACTAAAGGTTATGTAATCAGCTGCATGTGTTTGTCTTTCCCAAGGGGCCACTCTGTAGACACACACACACACACGGCTTCTAGAAGCATGAATGAATTCCTCTCTCTGTCAGACACAAATAAGGATCTGATTCATGACCACACAAACATACACACACACTTTACTCTGAATATGAGAACTACTTAAACTCTCCCTGTTTTGTCAAAGGGCCGGAAGTCTGTACCACGTCGGTGGAATTACCCCTTTCCAGCTACATTCCAATCTTATGATTTCCCACACTCCTCTCTTCTCAACCCCGTCCTTCCCCTCTATCCATTCCTTCATTCCTTCCTCTCTCATCTGTGAGAGGGATTGAGATGGAAGAGAGAAATGTCTGTTCATTCTCAGAGCAGATGTCCCTTTAAGAGGAAGAGTGCTCTCCAGTCTGTGTTCCATGATGACATCACTCACCACAGTGCTTTTTGGCACCATGCCCACTTCCTGCTAGAGACAACACATAACGCTTCGCTTCCTCTTCCGTCCCTCTCCTTCTCCACCCCCCTTCCAATTCAGCACCAGGCCAAGACTGATACAAGCCAGAGATCACATGCTACTCATGCAACATCCATCATTATACTCCTCATTAAATGTAGGCTATGGTCAAACAGAAATGGTAAGTGTGAGATTTGTTTTAGGGATCCCCTTAATCCAAACAGCTACCGAGTAAGTTCAACAACATTAATGCCATACCATGAGTCACCAAATTAGCTCTGGCACGGATTAGGACAATCCTGAGTCAACCCAATAGCCCTAAACATGAGAAACACAGAAATAATTAAACTAACCCGCGACAGGTGAATCACATGAGCACTGGAGCAGCAGTGAGTCATCTTTATTGGGAAACTAGGTACGGTACTTCCCCAGAAACTCACTGATCCGCCTTACTGGTAGATATGAATGATTCACTGACAATAATGAGCAACACACGCACAACACCCCGACATGGGAAGAAATACAAACACACATAATAACCACATGAACATTATCAAAAAAGGTCACTCACATTCTTTGTCCATTTCAGTGTCAGCAGGTGTGCTAGCCCTAAGGGGGTGTGTTAAAGTGAGGAGGCCGGGTAACGTTTCAAAGACATAATACTGTGTCAACACTATGTGTCACTGAACAGCCCAGATGCATATTCATCCAAAAACAGTTTGGAACATTGCACATCCGTATTCCATGAATTTCTCCATGCATTTTACCCATACGTACAGTTGAGATTTAATCACCATAAATGATCACCTAATGTCTAAATGCAGTTCTGAAGTACGCGGGAGTGAGAACAGAACTTCTAACACAACTTTTGCAATGTAGAATTGACATAATGTAAAAGTTTGATAGGCAAATGAAAGTAACATCTAGCTACAGTATACACACGTGGCGTTTATAATAAGTAACCTCACTGGCAGGCTTGAATTTAATTAAGAATGCTTAAAGGAGATAAGGGGGGAATAAGAGCTACAATGAGTGTACAAAACATTAGGAACACCTGCCCTTTCTATGACAGACTGACCAGGTGAATCCAGGTGAAAGCTATGATCCCTTGATGTCACCTGTTAAATCCACTTCAATCAGTCTAGATAAAAGGGAGGAGACAGGTTAAAGAAGGATTTTTAAGCCTTGAGACAATTGAAACATGGATTGTGTGTGTGTGCCATTCAGAGGGTGAATGGGCAAGACAAAATATTTAAGTGCCTTTGAACGGGGTATGGTGGTAGGTGCCAGGCGCACAGGTTTGTGTCAAGAACTGCAGTGCTGCTGGGTTTTTCACGCTCAACAGTTTCCCGTGTATATCAAGAATGGTCCACCACCCAAAGGGCATCCAGCCAACTTGACACAACTGTGGGAAGCATTGGAGTCAACATTGGCCAGCATCCATGTGGAATGCTTTCGACACCTTGTAGAGTCCTCGCCCCAACGAATTGAGTCTGTTCTGAGGGCAAAAAGCTGGCTGGTTCAGGAGGGACGGGAAGAGAAGTGAGCACACACAATATGGCACACATACTAAGGAGGACATAAGCCAGCAGGGAGAGCAGGGGGCCGGCTAGAGTTCATGTTCAGTCTCACACCGGCCACTCTGCTCCTCCATCTGCTCTTCTGTCCCTTGAGTCTGTGTGTGTGTGTGTCCTGAGTCGCCCACAGAGCTGAGCTACACAACATGGCCGAGAAACAAGGGGACCAGATGAAGGGAATAACATAAAAAAAACTAGAGTGCCAGGAACACATTCTCACTTTTACTGTAGAATAACACTGGAAAATGATCTGAGGGAAAACGGATGTCTTTCTCTTTCCCTCCTGTCTTCCACTGCTGGCTGTTTCCTTGCTGTGGTAAACAGAGCAGGAATGCTATAGAACAGGACGGTCTCTGTTTCAGAGTGGGTTAGTGAAGAGATACCCTACGGCAAGAGGACAGAGTCCAGTTGAAAAAGGTGGGAGAGTGAGAGGGTGAGAGAGAGCAAAGACAGAGAACAATGGGCGGATACTATTAGGTAGGGTTTTAAAAGAGATATCTTGATTCTAAGCCCATGTCTCTCTCCCACCTCACAGAACCATTCTCTTTCATAAATGTTCCTTCCTGCCCATCTCATCAATCCCTCCCCAATCCCTTCTTCTCATTCCTTTCCTTCCTCATCTGTGTTTCACAGGCACACCCTGCTCATCCCTAATTGACACTGCCTGCACACTGTAATCCCCTAAAGCCGGTTAACCCAATACCCTGCAACTGACACACAAGAATTCTATCTGTGCCCATCTCAGGCAGCATTCGTTCTCATCATCTCTGGAGGTGAGCTTCCCTGTCAGACCACGCTACAGAGCAGTGATTCATTCCGACAGCATCCCCAGCCTCACCCCTTATCCCCCTCTCCTCTACCGGCAGAGTCTACACTGCTCTTTTATTTGGCAGCTGTCCAGAGCAGTCTTGTGTTATTGCAGTAGCTCACTATGGCTCAGAAAAGCCGCACACATACCATACAAATACACACGCACACACACACACACACACACGCACATATGCCCACTCACCCACGTATGCACACACTCACCCACGCACGCACGCACACACTCACCCACGCAGCTTCTCCTGCCCCCTCCTTGTTCTCTCCATCTTCCTCTCTTCCCCAGCAGAAGAAGGGCGAGGTCTCCTCACAGCTGGGGGTTGCTACTGTTCACTGAACAAATGGGCCACAGCACATTCCGCTAACACTACATACAGAGCTGAAGCAGCTAGCTACTACAGACATACAACTGCTAGATACAGAAAGACCCTATAGTGCTAGACTGAAAACAGGACCAGAGCATACATTTTACATTTACGTCATTTAGCAGATGCTCTTATCCAGAGCGACTTACAAATTGGTGCATTCACCTTATGATAGCCAGTGGGACAACCACTTTACAATATATATTTTTTGTTCTTTGGGGTGGGGTAAGGGGGGGGTAGAAGGATTACTTTATCTTATCACAGGCATACATTGTTAAATACAGAGAGTTGCTTCAGCAGCTACTACAAGCCTATAAAAAAAAAAAAACCTGCCAGACCATCAGCTAACTAGCTACACAAATAATGAATCCACTAATTGTAAGTCGCTCTGCATAAGAGCGTCTGCTAAATGTCAAAATACAATCACAGCTCCAGAGTATAACTGAAAGTCCTGGAACTGCACTTTAACTTAAAATAATTCATGATTGAATGACTAAATTTGATGTAACAGCTGATGTAAATAGCTCAGAGGCAACAGTCCCAAAGCGGTCTTAATCTTTATTAATTTCTCTTAACTTGTCAGGGGTATTCAACCTGGGGTCCACGGCTCCCTAGGGGTCTATGGAGTTACTGCAGGGGGTCCTCGAAGATGAATGAATATCGCAAGCAAAATAAAAAACAAATTGTGAATTAAATACTTACAGTAGAAAATCTTCTTTATAATGATGATGATGATGATATTTCTCAACTCCTAATATTGAGCAAATTACACTCATTGGAGTATCTGACATAGGCTATGAAAAAGAACCCGCAAGTACCAGTCGTGGCAAGTCCCGCTGGCTGCTGGTAAGCTTTCTAGAATTTTTGCCAACACATGGCTAACCTTTGTTTAACCAGCTAAACAGCTGCTATCAACGAAAAATATTTGGAGTTAACGTTCTAGCTAATAAGCTACACTGCTCAAAAAAATAAAGGGAACACTTAAACAACACAATGTAACTCCAAGTCAATCACACTTCTGTGAAATCAAACTGTCCACTTAGGAAGCAACACTGATTGACAATAAATTTCACATGCTGTTGTGCAAATGAAATAGACAACAGGTGGAAATGATAGGCAATTAGCAAGACACCCCCAATAAAGGACTGGTTTTGCAGGTGGTGACCACAGACCACTTCTCAGTTCCTATGCTTCCTGGCTGATGTTATGGTCACTTTTGAATGCTGGCGGTGCTTTCACTCTAGTGGTAGCATGAGACGGAGTCTACAACCCACACAAGTGGCTCAGATAGTGCAGCTCATCCAGGATGGCACATCAATGCGAGCTGTGGCAAGAAGGTTTGCTGTGTCTGTCAGCGTAGTGTCCAGAGCATGGAGGCACTACCAGGAGACAGGCCAGTACATCAGGAGACGTGGAGGAGGCCGTAGGAGGGCAACAACCCAGCAGCAGGACTGCTACCTCCGCCTTTCTGCAAGGAGGAGCAGGAGAAGCACTGCCAGAGCCCTGCAAAATGACCTCCAGCAGGCCACAAATGTGCATGTGTCTGCTCAAACGGTCAGAAACAGACTCCATGAGGGTGGTATGAGGGCCGGACGTCCACAGGTGGGGGTTGTGCTTACAGCCCAACATCGTGCAGGACGTTTGGCATTTGCCAGAGAACACCAAGATTGGCAAATTCGCCACTGGCGCCCTGTGCTCTTCACAGATGAAAGCAGGTTCACACTGAGCACGTGACAGAGTCTGGAGACGCCATGGAGAACGTTCTGCTGCCTGCAACATCCTCCAGCATGACCGGTTTGGCGGTGGGTCAGTCATGGTGTGGGGTGGCATTTCTTTGGGGGGGCCACACAGCACTTTACAATATATATTTTTTATACTCCATGTGCTCGCCAGAGGTAGCCTGACTGCCATTAGGTACCGAGATGAGATCCTCAGACCCCTTGTGAGACCATATGCTGGTGCGGTTGGCCCTGGGTTCCTCCTAATGCAAGACAATGCTAGACCTCATGTGGCTGGAGTGTGTCAGCAGTTCCTGCAAGAGGAAGGCATTGATGCTATGGACTGGCCCGCCAGTTCCCCAGACCTGAATCCAATTGAGCACATCTGGGACATCATGTCTCGCTCCATCCACCAATGGCACGTTGCACCACAGACTGTCCAGGAGTTGGCGGATGCTTTAGTCCAGGTCTGGGAGGAGATCCCTCAGGAGACCATCCGCCACCTCATCAGGAGCATGCCCAGGCGTTGTAGGGAGGTCATACAGGCACGTGGAGGCCACACACACTACTGAGCCTCATTTTGACTTGTTTTAAGGACATTACATCAAAGTTGGATCAGCCTGTAGTGTGGTTTTCCACTTTAATTTTGAGGGTGACTCCAAATCCAGACCTCCATGGGTTGATAAATTTGATTTTCATTGATAATTTTTGTGTGATTTTGTTGTCAGCACATTCAACTATGTAAAGAAAAAAGTATTTAATAAGATTATTTCATTCATTCAGATCTAGGATGTGTTATTTTAGTGTTCCCTTAATTTTTTTGAGCAGTGTATGTTAGAATAACCCTGAATAGGATAAATGTGTAGAATTGCAGGAAATTAGCTTTAAAAACAGCTACATTTTCTCTCTGCCCAATGGCAAAATTTGTTGAATCGCAAGAAGTTAGCCGTTTTCTAAAAAATAAAAAAAATAATCCTACAACTTTCTGGGACCTTGTGAAACTGCAGTACGCCACTGAGTTTAAACTTCCAATTCTAATGTTGGAAGATCAAAATAATGAAAACCTATTTACCAAATCTATTCATTTTAAAAATGTTGATTACTTCTCCTTGCTATTATCATTCACCTGATGATAAAACAAGACATACAAAATTGCTAACATACAGTATGATGGGGGTCCCTGGGTCGGCAGTTTGCCTGGGTAGGGGTCCCTGGACAATGTACTGTAGGCCTACTGTTCCTTCTATTGTCATTTGGTACAAATACATCAGAAACAATAGAGTAGACTCATTAATACTCTTAACCAATTGTACAATACAGCTAGTATAATTAGCTAGTAGTCTGGTAGCTGATCAGTTGGGGTATTTAGCCAACTCCTCTGTTGTGTTACATCAAACTACACCACATCTACTCTACTATGACAGGTTCTTATCTGAGCAAGCCAAACCACCACTGCTACAACATAACTTCCTAATTCGCCCTAATTGACTTAGCATTGGCCAGGATGGTTTAAATCAGGTCTGGGCACAACCAGCTAGCTACTCCTAAGTTGTTAACCAATTTAACTCCCCTCTAGATGATTTATTCTAGGGGAGATTTAACAAGCCTCTTTTCTTTTTACACATGGTACCATGGTGAACAGACAAAAGGAAAACACACAGGAGTTCCTGAAAAGCAGAAAGCTGACACGGCATGGTCAACAACAGGATATTTTGCAATGGCAAAGTGGAAAGGGTACATTGTTAAAATTGTCATCACCATCATTACGGTATTTGTCTTAGCAACATTGTTTTTTATTATGCTGGTGAGGACAAAGTCATCATCATCATCACCACCATTACCCCACCCCCCTGGTCCCTATGAGATGAGATCACTGGGCTGTTCATGTTGTGGTCATGTTGTTGAAATTAAGTGTTTCCATTACCACCAGCTGCTGTGTGCCAGCAGCACAAGACCAGCGTAACCATGGCGGCAGTATCAATAACAAGGGGAGGGACAGGCCGCAGAAACAAAGGGAGATTCTCCTCCTGTCCCTCAGGTTACACTGGTGATTAGTGTCCATCTCCCAACTACCCCCATCCTCACACACCTTGCACACACCTAACAGAACAACCCACCCTAGATTAGAGGACACTACATCTAAATTAAGTAGAAGTTGACATGTTTTGGAGTAGGACCGTGTGGTTTTGCTAGTGCGGTCACCAGGTGGAACTAATCTGCGTCAGAGATGGATATAGAGACAGGATGTTGTGCTGAAACAGGAAGACACAATGGTGTCCTAGGGGTGCTCCCTATACTTTCAGTGAGGAAGCTGCCATGGAATAGTAGAACTTCCCTCACCTGGATGTCTAGGCCTTAATTGAGAGGAAAAACCAAAAACCTGTAGACACTAGGTTGCATTTCAGAAGTATTCTCACAACATGTTGGAAGAGTCCATTTGTTTATGAGAGGTGTGACTGTTAGAGTGTATCTAGGAGGAGTCCGTGACATCATTGGTCTATCAGCCACTTTATTGGCCCAAAGTAAATTAGACATCAGAAGTTTCCACATACATTATCTTTATTAGCCTAATTCCATTGTTAATACAGCATCACATGTCCTTGGGCCTCACCTTACACACACACTTAAACAACAGGACCAATAGCAGCTAGGATAGAAAGAAGTAGGCCTACCTAACACTCTAGAGGGCAGTAAACTGGTTTTGATGGAACATAAATGAAAAGTACTAAATTCATATAGCTTTCATGGTTTGATTCCCCATGTGTGGTCATGTCACTTTGACAAATTGCTTGTTCATTTGAAATGCCCATTTGGCAGATATGAATGAATAGGCCTACAAATATAGCAAAATGAGAAATAAATCTAACCACACTTGGAGTAATCAATTTAATTCCAAAACATATTAAACTCCCTTCACAGCAAAGCAATCATTTATTCCAAATGCATGGGGACTGATTAGGTGTTTGGACGCATGCACCAGGCACAGAACAACTCTGCCTGTTCCATTTGGTTCTCTTGGGGAAACTGCAGTCCCTGCGCCACACACACACACACACACACACACACACACACACACACACAAGCCCTGCGGCTGGAAGCAAAATGTGTGTGTTGTTGCTGTGAAGACACAGTAAGTCAGTGTTCTGGGCTGATCAAGGTCTTGGGGACCATGGTAACCACAAGAATATGGCATACGTCAGATAGACAGACCGTAGGTGTCATTGTCTGAAGAGGAGACATTCAACCTCCGGAAAATCTACAGTGTGTGTGTGGGCTTTTACTATCCTTGTGGGTACCTGAAATCCCCAAAATTCCCCACAAGGATAGTAAAACAAGGAAAATTCTCCCTTGTGGGGTCATTTACCACATCCCCACGAGGACAAAGGCTATTTTATCTTAGGGGTTAGGTTTAGGGTTACAATTAGGGTTAGGGTTAAAATTAACCAGTGACTGGAAATTAGCCCTTAGAAGCAAACTGTGTGAATTGATCAAAAATAATTGATCGATGAAGCATCAGAGAGAAAGTAAATTAGCCTCACTATTGGCCTCAAAGACTGGAGACGCACAGTCCTGCACTAAAGTGGAGCCACTGTAAGAGCACATCCTACAGACCCAGAAAGCCGTAAATATACAACAACAAATAAAACACACGTCAAGGCACACACTTTGTTAATCAAGGTCCAAACCCAGTCCTCACCGCTATGGTAAACACACAGTAATGCCAGGCAGCCCAGTATCTTTATTCATCTGGGATAGTGTGTTAACATCATGGAGAATAGAGGACTTTATATAATTGACTATATAGGATGAGGCATCTTAGTGGTCTGAGGCTTCATCTCCTCGTCCCCTTCACTGATCTAAAAACACATGAAAGAAATATGGTGGATGGAACATACACTGAATGTACAAAACATTAAGAACACCTTCCTAATATTGAGTTCCACCCCCTTCTTGAAAATCCTTCTTGAACCTATCTCATCCCCTTCATCTACACTGATTGCAGTGGATTTAACAAGTGACATCAATATGGGGTCTTTCACCTGGATTCACCTGGTCAGTCAACGTCATGGAAAGAACGGGCGTTCATAATGTATAGTACACCACGTACATTCACCTGTCCAATTCTTTCACACCAGCGGTGATAGAGGAAAGGAGACAGGGAGATGAAGACAGTTCAGACTATTGAGATGCATCCATGGATGGAGATGAAGACTGACTATTGAGATGCATCCATGGATGGAGATGAAGACAGTTCAGACTATTGAGATGCATCCATGGATGGAGATTAATACAGTTCAGACTATTGAGATGCATCCATGGATGGAACAAACTGGAATTTGATGGACTGACTGGTATTGTTAGGCAGATTAATTCAATTAAGAGTTATAGATCCCAAAAGGTTGTTTGTAGTTTGTTGGCTCTAAAGTGCTGCCTCTCTCTGACCAACAAAGTTAATGAGTTAGACATTACCCTCAATGGGATGTAGCTCAGTTGGTAGAGCATGGCGTTTGCAACGCCAGGGTTGTGGGTTCGATTCCCATGGGGGGCCAGTATGAAAAAAAATTGTTTAAAAAATAATAATAATGTATGCACTCACTAACTGTAAGTCGCTCTGGATAAGAGCGTCTGCTAAAATGACTAAAATGTAAATGTCTAAAAAAAAATGGTGTTCTCTAGGCAGACTCCTAGTCCCTACCAACCAGCTACACACTGACTGCACTGGAGGTCAACAAGACAGACTGACAGCCAGACATGGTTTCTGCCTCCATTCGCTTTGCCAAAATGCAAAGCACCCTGCTACACACCACCATGCTCATGACATGAGCGCTGACACACACACACACACACCCCTTTTGCGTTTACACAAATCAGGATTCAAATGATGTTATGAGTAGGATGCTGCTTTGCTGCCTTCCATTGTTAAGACAAAATGTTAGCTTGGAAGGAAGTGGCTAGCTATGCACACACACGTACAGGCCTACACACAGACACAACGTGGTCTCAGAGCATTTCCTATTATTCTGTACTAAATTCGAGACACTCCATTTCATATGAAAAAAAAATAAAAAAATAATATGTTACGAATTACAATTTGTTGTGGCTAACGTTAGCTAGGTGGCCTGCGCTAACATTAGCTAGCTCTAGGGGTTAAGGTTAGGAGTTAGGTTACAGGGTTAAGGTTAGAGTTAGGGTTAGCTAACATGCTAAGTAGTTGCAAAGTAGCAAGTAGTTGCAAAGTTGATAATTAGCTGAAATGCTAAAGTTGTCCGTGATGAGATTAACACGCAACCTTTGGGTTGCTAGATGTTCGCGTTATACGAACGTTATACAACCATCCTTCTTTCGTTTTTACATTAAGTAACCTTCCATGTTATGTAACATATCATACTAATTTCAGTGTCCCGGATTTACGTTTACTATGTTACGTCTAGTCTATGAGACCAGTCTGGCACACAGGAAAAATAAAAAGCTATTCTAAGAA
This sequence comes from Coregonus clupeaformis, assembly GCF_020615455.1. Taxonomy (NCBI): domain Eukaryota; kingdom Metazoa; phylum Chordata; class Actinopteri; order Salmoniformes; family Salmonidae; genus Coregonus; species Coregonus clupeaformis. The sequence continues at coordinate 37,274,075 of NC_059221.1, forward strand.
AAACAGCTATTTGTTGAGCTGCCTTGCAGGAAACTCGGGAGGGGAAACTAAAAAGCCTGGAGAGGCAAGCGAGGCAGGAAGAGGGTCACAAACTGACGCTGAGTCATTAAGAAAATTACACAAATCAAATTCAACAGACAATAAAAAATCTAAAAACTTTGCTTCACAGGCACAATATTTCCTCTAGTCATTTCCTTGACTGGGATGGGTTTTCCAAGCCTCAGGGTTTTAGAGTCAGGAATACCTGATTCTAAAACCCTTAAAAGGAGCAGTTGATGTAGGCCCTGCATGAACACATTTTAGCTGAAACCCTGCCAACTCACAGACGAATTGTCCATAGCTGTAGGGTCGTTTATCTAGATGGAACACAAGCAGAGCCAGCCAGAACCAGACAGATTTCAAAGGTTCAAAGGTGGCATGCAGCGAGGAAGCGGTGATGTAAGAGAGGTTGGCACGGAGACATAAAGACACAGTCAAAGAGGGAGAGGACAGTCAAACAGGGACAGTGAAATAATATTTTTTGGGGAGGGACAAACCAAACCAGAGCAGGTTGAGTGAAAGCTGAGCTCACTCACATTTTTCATTAGATGTTAACAGGTTATAGCCTTGCTCACCTGATATCTACACATTACAGATGCAGCTAGTGTGCGGAGTATAGCAACACCAGCAGGGCAGTTGTGGTTAGAGCATTGGGCCAGTAACCGAAAGGTCGCTGGTTCAAATACCTGAGTCGACGAGGTGAAAGATCTGTCGATGTGCCCTTGAACAAGGAAACCCTAATTTGCTCCAGGGGCGCCGTACTACTATGGCTGACCCTGTAAAACAACACATTTCACTGCATGTGACAATAAATCATTATATTATTATTGTCAAATAAGCATTAGAGCCAAGGGAAGCTGCTAGGTGTTATTGTTCAACCAACCCTCTGCTGCAGCTGGGTGACAACACCATGCATAGACGTCTGTCCACTCTCTAGGAACACATTTTAGCCTCAGTCTCTCTCTTTGGGTATCACCGGTCACCTGAGTCTGAGAAGGAGAGGAGTGCTACTACTGGTCGCTGTGTGTGGGTGACTGACCGACCATAATAACACACAGCCATAGTTACCACAGCAGGCAACATGAAATAACTGGCAGTTCACACCCACTCTCTCCCTGTAAATGACAGACTCACATGCTATCAGGATGGGTTAATTATACCATGGAGATGTATGAAAGGGCGTGTGTGTCTCTCTTTCCCATAAAACCATGGGCATCAGCCTGGCTTCGCAGGATAAGCTTTAGCAGTCAACACCTTGGCGATGTGGACAATGTAATTTTTATGGAGGTGTGTGTATGTGAGAGTGTGTGTATGTGAGAGTGTGTGTATGTGAGAGTGTGTGTATGTGAGAGTGTGTGTATGTGAGAGTGTGTGTATGTGAGAGTGTGTGTATGTGAGAGTGTGTGTTTGTGAGAGTGTGTGTATGTGAGAGTGTGTGTATGTGAGAGTGTGTGTATGTGAGAGTGTGTGTATGTGAGAGTGTGTGTATGTGAGAGTGTGTGTATGTGAGAGTGTGTGTATGTGAGAGTGTGTGTTTGTGAGAGTGTGTGTATGTGAGAGTGTGTGTATGTGAGAGTGTGTGTATGTGAGAGTGTGTGTATGTGAGAGTGTGTGTATGTGAGAGTGTGTGTATGTGAGAGTGTGTGTATGTGAGAGTGTGTGTTTGTGAGAGTGTGTGTTTGTGTCAGGGTACAGTCAGTCACTGACACTTAACTAAGCTAAAGCACTGTTTTGCTTTAAACCCTTTACACTCGTACCCGTATACGGGTTGAAAATGGCTGTACAGTAAGATGCTATACATTACATCAGAGCTCTGGCTCTGCGCTTCACAGCGTTGTATGGGTTTTGACTGACAGACGTTCTGAACTTGAGCACCCGCACACCACAAGAAGTTGCCCCATCCCTCTTTTTTGTTGTCCAAGTGAGGGAAATGCTGTAAATGAAGAGGACGATGTATTATGAAAGATGAGATGTTGAGGATTATAATAAATACCGCTTTGATGTCATACAAGCAAGCGAAAACACCCTTGAGTCCAAATGTGCATTTCACATTTCCAAATCCTAAAACTCATGTCATATACAAATGTCAACGTTTATGATCACTAGGTTTGATGTACAGTTGCAAGTCGACATGGCGTCAAACCCTGGGTTGTTCTGAACAGAATGAGCCTGTGTTTGTCTATTATGAAGAACATTTGCAGCTGAACATGCACCTGAATGCACTCATGGCTCCTTTCTATGTGCACCAAAATTATGTTTCTCTGAATTGCCTTGTGAAAGCCTAACACTGTAAGATCGTATTTTATAATTTAGCTAGTCATGTTGGCAATAGAACTAGCTTTCAAATTATGCCCACATGACCCAGATTGCAATTTATAAATGGGCCATTTTTGGATTGTGTAAACAACAACCGTAATTGTGTGATGGCGGGGATGCAGGGCTGTGTGTAGTGGGCAGTAATATATATCTCAATACATCACATGCGACTCGTAATAAGACTAAGCAATTAGCCTATTAAAACACCATAGTTGAGTTACAGTAATAGGCAATGAAGAAATGTCTAAGAATGGAATTCTAAATACAAGTGTATTTAATTACTTTGTAAAATGAATGGATTCACATACAAGGCATACGCTTAAGTTACAAAGCATTAACAAGCATTACAATGCATTATTCTAAGCATATACACTACCAGTCAAAAGTTTGGACCCACCTACTCATTCAAGGGTTTTTCTTTATTTTTTACTATTTTTTACATTGTAGAATAATAGTGAAGACATCAAAACTATGAAATAACACATATGGAATCATGTAGTAACCCAAGAAAGTGTTAAACAAATCAAATATATTTAATATTTGAGATTCTTCAAATAGCTACTCTTGGCATTCTCTCAACCAGCTTCATGAGGTAGTCACCTGGAATGCATTTCAATTAACAGGTCTTCTTATAAGTTCATTTGTGGAATTTCTTTCCTTCTTAATGCGTTTGAGCCAATCAGCTGTGTTGTGACAAGGTGTGTGTGTGTGGCATATTATGGCAAGAACAGCTCAAATAAGCAAAGAGAAATTACAGTCCATCATTACTTTAAGACATGAAGGTCAGTCAATACGGAACATTTCAAAAACTTTGAAAGTTTCTTCAAGTGCATTCGCAAAAACCGTCAAGCGCTATGATAAAACTGGCTCTCATGAGGACCGCCACAGGAATGGAAGACCCAGAGTTACCTCTGCTGCAGAGGATAAGTTCATTAGAGTTACCAGCCTCACAAATTGCAGCTCAAATACAGTGAGGGAAAAAAGTATTTGATCCCCTGCTGATTTTGTACGTTTGCCCACTGACAAAGAAATGATCAGTTTATAATTTTAATGGTAGGTTAATTTGAACAGAGAGAGACAGAATAACAACAAAAAAATCCAGAAAAACGCATGTCAAAAATGTTATAAATTGATTTGCATTTTAATGAGGGAAATAAGTATTTGACCCCCTCTCAATCAGAACGATTTCTGGCTCCCAGGTGTCTTTTATACAGGTAACGAGCTGAGATTAGGAGCACACTCTTAAAGGGAGTGCTCCTAATCTCAGCCTGTTATCTGTATAAAACACACCTGTCCACAAAAGCAATCAATCAATCAGATTCCAAACTCTCCACCATGGCCAAGACCAAAGAGCTCTCCAAGGATGTCAGGGACAAGATTGTAGACCTACTCACGGCTGGAATGGGCTACAAGACCGTCGCCAAGCAGCTTGGTGAGAAGGTGACAAGAGTTGGTGCGATTATTCGCAAATGGAAGAAACACAAAAGAACTGTCAATCTCCCTCGGCCTGGGGCTCCATGCAAGATCTCACCTCGTGGAGTTGCAATGATCATGAGAACGGTGAGGAATCAGCCCAGAACTACACAGGAGGATCTTGTCAATGATCTCAAGGCAGCTGGGACCATAGTCACCAAGAAAAAAATTGGTAACACACTACGCCGTAAAGGACTGAAATCCTGCAGCGCCCGCAAGGTCCCCCTGCTCAAGAAAGCACATATACATGCCCGTCTGAAGTTTGCCAATGAACATCTGAATGATTCAGAGGAAAACTGGGTGAAAGTGTTGTGGTCAGATGAGACCAAAATGGAGCTCTTTGGCATCAACTCAACTCGCCGTGTTTGGAGGAGGAGGAATGCTGCCTATGACCCCAAGAACACCATCCCCACCGTCAAACATGGAGGTGGAAACATTATGCTTTGGGGGTGTTTTTCTGCTAAGGGGACAGGACAACTTCACTGCATCAAAGGGACGATGGACGGGGCCATGTACCGTCAAATCTTGTGTGCGAACCTCCTTCCCTCAGCCAGGGCATTGAAACTGGGTTGTGGATGTGTATTCCAGCATGACAATGACCCAAAACACACGGCCAAGGCATCAAAGGAGTGGCTCAAGAAGAAGCACATTACGGTCCTGGAGTGGCCTAGCCAGTCTCCAGACCTTAATCCCATAGAAAATCTGTGGAGGGAGCTGAAGGTTCGAGTTGCCAAACGTCAGCCTCGAAACCTTAATGACTTGGAGAAGATCTGCAAAGAGGAGTGGGACAAAATCCCTCCTGAGATGTGTGCAAACCTGGTGGCCAACTACAAGAAACGTCTGACCTCTGTGATTGCCAACAAGGGTTTTGCCACCAAGTACTAAGTCATGTTTTGCAGAGGGGTCAAATACTTATTTCCCTCATTAAAATGCAAATCAATTTCTAACATTTTTGACATGCGTTTTTCTTGATTTTTTTGTTGTTATTCTGTCTCTCACTGTTCAAATAAACCTACCATTAAAATTATAGACTGATCATTTCTTTGTCAGTGGGCAAACATACAAAATCAGCAGGGGATCAAATACTTTTTTCCCCTCACTGGAAATGCTTCACAGAGTTCAAGTAACAGACACATCTCAACATCAACTGTTCAGAGGAGACTGTGTGAATCAGGCCTTCATGGTCAAATTGCTGCAAAGAAACCACTACTAAAAGGACACCAATAAGAAGAAGAGACCTGATTGGGCCAAGAAACATGAGCAATGGACATTAGACCAGTGGAAATGTGTCCTTTGGTCTGGAGTCCAAATTGTAGATTTTTGGTTCCAACCGCCGTGTCTTTGTGAGACGCAGTGTGGGTGAACGGATGATCTCTGCATCTCTGCATGTGTAGTTCCCACCGTAAAGCATGGAGGAGGAGGTGTTATGGTGCTTTGCTTGTGACACGGTCTGTGATTTATTTAGAATTCAAGGCAAACTTAACCAGAATGGCTACCACAGCATTCTGCAGCGATACGCCATCCCATCTGGTTTGGGATTAGTGGGACTATCATTTGTTTTCAACAGGACAATGACCCAACACACCTCAAGGCTGGATGGAGTGCTGCATCAGATGATCTGGCCTCCACAATTCCCCGACCTCAACCCAAATGAGATGGTTTGGGATGAGAGTGAAGGAAAAGCAGCCAACAAGTGCTCAGCATATGTGTGAACTCATTCAAGACTGTTGGAAAAGCATTCCAGGTGAAAGCTGGTTGAGAGAATGCCAAGAGTGTGCAAAGCTGTCATCAAGGCAAAGGGTGGCTATTTGAAGAATCTCAAATATAACATATATTTTGATTTGTTTAACACTTTTTTGGTTACTACATGATTCCAAATGTGTTATTTCATAGTTTTGATGTCTTCACTATTATTCTACAATGTAAAAAATAGTAAGAATAAAGAAAAACTCTTGAATGAGTAGGTGTGTCCAAACTTTTGACTGGTACTGTAGATCTGAAGGTTAACTTACAAGACATAGCATGAACAAAGAGATGCTTACTAGGCCAGAGGCCCAGAAAATGAGAATTGATCATTCAACCTTCCTCCATGGACTGGATACAGGATAAGAGAGAGAACAAAGGCTTTTCATTCCATTTATAACATCTGAAGACGTAACCTTTCACCCCAAAACCAACCACCATTGACCAATCAAACGATACCAGTTTACAGAGTAACCTGACCAACAAGGCCCAACCTCACAGCATGTAAAGGCTTGTGTGGGGGATGAGACTTATGTAAATGAGACAGAATTCCTGAGAGGACAAGAAAGTAATTTGAGAGTAATTTAGAGTACACCCTGTATAGATACAAGTTACAACAGAGATCATACATCCATATAGATAGCATCAGAGTTATCCTCAGTGAACACGTTTCAGATAGAATAATGATATAGTATCCATGTTTGGTATCTATCACTCATTCAATAGTCAGTCCTCTGGATACTGTAACAGAGATACATTTCGGCCCCTCAGAGGGGGAAGGGCTGACTAGGCCTTGGGCATTGACCTTTGTTCCTGGACCATTTGCCATGCAACTCCAGGTGACAGAGAACACATAAATGAGGGCCAAGCCTACATGTATTCCAAACAAAACAACTAAAAGTGTGCTTGCTCTAGTTCCTCAACGGCACAGCTAGGAGAGTTCAAAAAAGCACCTTATAGTTGAAGACTGTTCTTTGAGTCATAAAAGTGCATTGAAATTACTTAGAAACTGTGCACACTTTGGAGAGGTGTGTGGCCACTTTGAGACAGACAACAGTTAGTCCTTGTCATTTTTTACATGTTATGTTGCACCTACCCCATTCTTATAATGTTACTCAATGTATCCAGAGTATTTTCAGATTTCGTTATCAAGAAAAGCAGCGAATGGTACAGTAACTGTAAAATGCACATCCAATCAACAGTGTAATGTTTGGATTCAGTCTTGTGTCAGGTGAACTGTTGTGTCCTCAACTTTGGTCTAATCATTTTCCCATCATCTCCAAACTGTTCTCTTTCAATTGCTACCATGGTTATGCTTTTATATGTCTTCATTAAGAAACATTTACATTTAAACCTATCCATATAGGCCAATTCCCACAAGTGTAAAGGTTAAACCCATAGGGCAATTATAAATGAATAACCAGAAACAGAATGTCTTACACAAACATACTGTGACCTACTTGTTCCTGGTATAGAGAGTGAACTTACTTCCTCAACACCTTTATAAAGGGAGCAGAATAAGGAAGTTGACACAGTTTAGGCGCTTCAATATGTTTACTGTAACACTTCCAATTTAGGTAGTAATCAAACCTATCATCACAGTCCATCTATGCTGCAGGGTTAGCTGCTAAAAAAAACAGACTGCAATTTTAGCTTTGAGAACATTACCTTGCAGTGGTCAGTGTTTCATAAACATTGATTTTAAATGACATGATGTCCATTTTATGCACGTTTCACAAGAAGTCACCGTTAACATACACTTTAATGCAGTTATGATTGTTTTAATGATGCCCAAATAAAGAAATTACATAAACATGTAATTACCAATTCACTGTGAAATCTATAAAAACACAAGCTCGCTAGCTAGCTAGATAGCAGACTGTAAAATCAAGCGTAACCAATATGTTCAATGGGTTGTAGACCAGAGATGGCTTTAGGCCAGGAACTTGGCTATCCCTGTGAGTGAATGCATGATGTAACTAACAGGGGCACATGTAGTAGTAGAACATCCCCTTTATTCAGTACACATGGGGGTTTCACCTACAAACTACATATCCCACACACACAGCACTGACACACAAGAAGCACCTGGGTTTCTTGTCTCACTTGCTCTGAGTGTGGGTGTGTGTGTGTGTGTTTGTGCCTTCCCCAGCTCTCACGGGATCATCTCATGTTTTAATTAAGTAAACTGCAGCCATCAAGCCCAGCTGTGGCCTGCATCCCCGGCCTCCACACTGCATCACAGAATCTATGCTCCAGGGCCACAGAGAAGCTGAGCTCATATGGGTATGTGTGTGTGTGTGTCACAGGAGTGTTTGTTGGAGTGTGTCAGTGTGTGTATACGCAGAAACTAGGGACTGAGCGTCAGGGAGAGGGACATTCTGGGTAAAACACACTGGTGCTCCATGGAAAGTCCCTCTCAGGTGTTCCGGAAAGCTCCCCTGGAGTGTGACAGAGAACGAGAGGGTACTCCGTATCTGTCTATCCCCCCGCCCTCCTCAGGTGTTCCGGAAAGCTCCCCTGGAGTGTGACAGAGAACGAGAGGGTACTCCGTATCTGTCTATCCCCCCGCCCTCCTCAGGTGTTCCAGAAAGCTCCCCTGGAGTGTGACAGAGAACGAGAGGGTACTCCGTATCTGTCTATCCCCCCGCCCTCCTCAGGTGTTCCAGAAAGCTCCCCTGGAATGTGACAGAGAACGAGAGGGTACTCCGTATCTGTCTATCCCCCTGCCCTCCTCAGGTGTTCCGGAAAGCTCCCCTGGAGTGTGACAGAGAACGAGAGGGTACTCCGTATCTGTCTATCCCCCCGCCCTCCTCAGGTGTTCCGGAAAGCTCCCCTGGAGTGTGACAGAGAAGGAGAGGGTACTCCGTATCTGTCTATCCCCCGCCCTCCTCAGGTGTTCCGGAAAGCTCCTGGAGTGTGACAGAGAAGGAGAGGGTACTCCGTATCTGTCTATCCCCCCGCCCTCCTCAGGTGTTCCGGAAAGCTCCCCTGGAGTGTGACAGAGAAGGAGAGGGTACTCCGTATCTGTCTATCCCCCCGCCCTCCTCAGGTGTTCCGGAAAGCTCCCCTGGAGTGTGACAGAGAACGAGAGGGTACTCCGTATCTGTCTATCCCCCTGCCCTCCTCAGGTGTGGTGGTTGGAAGCCCAAGGTCTTATATGAAAACCACACCACAACAAAACTACATACAACACATAAGTACAAAAATAAAAAATGTTTGTTAAAACAGATAACAAAACCTACTACATGTATAAATTAATTAAATATATTTATTTTGTTTAAATGTGTGTGTGCATGTGAGTGTGTGAGAGTTAGGCTTTGGAGGATGTCCCTGTATCCAACATCTCTCTCTTATCCCCATGTCATTCCTCCCTCTCCTAACCAACTCCCTCCCTTCTTCCCCACCCCCACAACTACTGTACTCTGACCTCTTCTCCTGTATCACCCCTCTGAGAGGCCCCAGGTGTTTGGGTCTAAACTGTAGCTTTTAGTAGCAGCAGTCCTGCTCCTAGTTACCATCCATTATTAATGGCCTGCTGCTACTGCTGCTTGTTCTGTTTCTGGCCCTAACTTCCTTTCAGGGGCCACGCAGCCATTAAAAACACTACAATCAACATCCAGGAGAACCAGAGAGCGAGATGGAGGGAGGGAAAGAGAGAGGGAGAGAGAGAGGATCACAGAGGGAAGGAAAACTGTTTGCTCATGACCTGCAAAGCCAATTCCCATCAGTTGATGTGTTCCCCCATATGAGCATTGATTCAATTATTGATTAAGTCAGCTTGACTAGGTAAAAAGCGCAGGTGAGTCAATAGCCATTCTGATGACTGAGGGAGATCAGCTTACCCTTTGATGATTTATAAAGTCCCAATGTGTGACTTACAAGGGAGGAACTGGACATCCAATGGGTTGGAGCAGGTGCTGGATATCAAAATGTTTACCAGCAAATACACCTGCTGATCTAGGACTCAGTCTTTATAATAGCTATATAATGCTTTATACATGTATTATATGGGTCTGTCCATGGACAATTGTTTGGGGGTTGAGTAAGGTCATTTGTAGATCAGACAACGCTGTATAGCAGTATAGTATAGAGTTAATAAATCATTCCAAAAGCAGGATGCCCTACAATGAAGTGGCTGAAGCGCCATATCCAGGCTTCAATGAATATGAGCTTATTTTATTAAATAGGACATAAGCACTCTAGCTTCTGATCAAGAGACAACAGTCAGAACAGTTCAGACTACATTGTGCTTTGATGTCTGTGTGTTGAAATAGAAGTGGCCATGTTCTGACTATTGTCTCTCATATAATACATTTATAAAGCGTTATAAGCATATGAAATAATTATTTAAAGGAGTCCAGGACAGAGGGAAATATGGTGCTGTCCAAAATCCTTACCATTACTTTACCCCTAACCCAGCATTTCCCAAACTCGATCCTAACACAGCTGATTTAAATGATAAAAGATTGAGGATTATTTGATTATTTGAATCAGCTATGTAGTGCTAGGGCAAAATCCAAAACGTGCACCCCTTGGGGTCCCGAGGACCGAGTTTGGGAAACCCTGCCCTAACCATAACGCTGAACTAAGAAAATATGGATTTTGTTCTTGCTTTTACCACGTTGTCAGTTTCAGCAAGGCCATCTTTGACTAATCATGAAACCATTCATGACCTACTGTACAAAACATATGCCGTATGGTAACCCTTCTTCCCTGCCTCTGATTGGGCCCGCCTCTGCAGTTTGAATAGTATGAACCATGTGATTGGTAGGCTCACTTTACAGGGACACTTCAACTAAATAACTACTAACTTGTTCTTTATCATAGGAATTGTTACTAGAATCAGTTATGTTATTTGTGTCAGATTTAATGCAGAATGTAAAGCTGCACATTTATTAATGTCCGACCTTCTCAACAGCATGGGGCTGGAGTGCTATATGCTCAGAGTTGAAGTACAGAGGCTTGATCAACCTTCCCCAAATACAAAACTGACCTTAGATTAAAGGGTAACTTCATCCTTCTAAGCACAGTAGTACCTACTCCTTTACTGAGACACACACACCCTGGTGATAAGCTTACGCAGTCATATATCTATCTTCACTCGCTGTGGAAGTCAAACTGTTCTGATCATTCAATAACTTATCACATCACTAATTGAGTCTAATCAAGAAATAACTATATTTTCTAAACAGTAGCCTAGCATGTTGTGGCATTAACATTAATGTATTAGATTTCTGTGGCACAGTTTGCTGTGGTAGACTCTCATAGTGAGCGGGTAGAGCAGTGGATGACACCAGATCAAGGCAGCATAAGCCAGGCAATAAAGTGTCAAGAATCATCCAACACAACAAGATAAGAGAGCTATTATACAGTGTTGTGTAATAAAAACAGCTGACCTTTGGGCCACACATAGAAACTCATGACTACAGCTGGACACCTCAGCTGATACACTGGCTCTGTAGGAGTGGGAGCAGCCCAGTTACGTTACTGTACAGCTCTGTAGGAGTGGGAGCAGCCCAGTTACGTTACTGTACAGCCCTGTAGGAGTGGGAGCAGCCCAGCTACGTTACTGTACAGTCCTGTAGGAGTGGGAGCAGCCCAGCTACGTTACAGTACAGTCCTGTAGGAGTGGGAGCAGCCCAGCTACGTTACTGTACAGCCCTGTAGGAGTGGGAGCAGCCCAGCTACGTTACTGTACAGTCCTGTAGGAGTGGGAGCAGCCCAGCTACGTTACTGTACAGTCATGTAGGAGTGGGAGCAGCCCAGCTACATTACTGTACAGTCCTGTAGGAGTGGGAGCAGCCCAGCTACGTTACTGTACAGCCCTGTAGGAGTGGGAGCAGCCCAGTTACATTACTGTACAGTCCTGTAGGAGTGGGAGCAGCCCAGCTACGTTACTGTACAGTCCTGTAGGAGTGGGAGCAGCCCAGCTACGTTACTGTACAGCCCTGTAGGAGTGGGAGCCGCCCAGTTACGTTACTGTACAGCTCTGTAGGAGTGGGAGCAGCCCAGCTATGTTACTGTACAGTCCTGTAGGAGTGGGAGCAGCCCAGCTACGTTACTGTACAGTCCTGTAGGAGTGGGAGCAGCCCAGCTACGTTACTGTACAGTCCTGTAGGAGTGGGAACAGCCCAGCTACGTTACTGTACAGTCCTGTAGGAGTGGGAGCAGCCCAGCTACGTTACTGTACAGTCCTGTAGGAGTGGGAGCAGCCCAGTTACGTTACTGTACAGCCCTGTAGGAGTGGGAGCAGCCCAGTTACGTTACTGTACAGCCCTGTAGGAGTGGGAGCAGCCCAGTTACGTTACTGTACAGTCCTGTAGGAGTGGGAGCAGCCCAGTTACGTTACTGTACAGTCCTGTAGGAGTGGGAGCAGCCCAGCTACGTTACTGTACAGCCCTGTAGGAGTGGGAGCAGCCCAGTTACGTTACTGTACAGTCCTGTAGGAGTGGGAGCAGCCCAGCTACTGTACAATGGAGAGAACCTTGGGAGAAGTCGGAACCACATAACCTAGACTACAGTAAACTGCAGGACAGGTTTGGGAAAATAAGCTAAATCAATCTAGCCTGGGTACCAGTCTGTTTAGCTATCATTCCACTCCTTGCCACTCCTGTTTTATTGTCAAAGACAGGAGTGGCAAGGACTGGAATGAAAGCTAAACAGACTGGTACACAGAAAAAAAAAAAAAATCCTCTATAACAAAGTATTCCATGCCATTCAACCATGCAGGTTGCATTCTGAACCTTATGTTTCCAACATTAGTGAGGATAATCAATGACCCATAATAAAAGTAGGTTGATCCAATATTCTACTTTGCTCGTCTGCAAAAGACCAGGAACCCTAAAGCCGTTCTGATTATCCTCAGAGGCAGAAAATCAATAATGACCTCGACATCATCATCATAACGCAGGTGCATTGCTAGCATCCAGTAGCGTCCCGGAATCATGAGCCATAAAATTGTCTGGAGACTTCCAAGAAGTCAGAGAGGCGCGCGGCTTCCGGAGCCTGTGTAACACTCCCATTAATGGCCAGCGCGAGCTGTCATACATACATGCTCTTCAACACACAGACATGAGGATCTCAATATAATCACATAAAGGGTGATTTCAGTGTATTACAGATCATTGGGGACTGACTTACCGATTCCAGGCGCTGAATAGATGAAGTACAATGCTGTGGTGGACAGTGAGAAGAGGAACATAAGCCCAAGGAATGACCTTCTCCGAAATCGCAAATGTGTCGGCATTATATAGGCGCAAAAACACGTAGACACGTTTTTTCTTTACAGTAGAGATAGGTTAATAGTAGGCCTCAAATCTCCCGAGCGTGTCCAGATGTAAGCGCAATGCGCGAATAATCGGTCTTATCTGTCGACTGGAGCAGGGGATCTGCAGGAAAGATGAGTGGCTAAACGAGTAGGAAGTCTCCAACGACTAGACAGACAGAATCGAAAGGTAGACAGCTAAAGACAGGTTTGATTCAGTCTAGAATGAGTCCCAGTGTGGAACAGCTAACCGCGACAATGCAGTCAAAACTGTCGGTGTTGTATTCAGTGGAAGGACATCATTAGACTACAGTCAGACGCTGGTGAACTCGGCCGCTCCGGCGGTGGTAGCCTACTAGGAACGGAAAGCTACTAGCGTCTACCTTCCGCAAAAATTAGCCATGCCTTTATGAGGGGGCGGCTCATTCCCCATAGGGAGTGTGTGCAAACTCTTTCACTACGTCACTGAAACTGATAGATTTTATGCAATAGTGACAAAAGTACTCAATTGTTGTACTTGAGTAAAAGTAAAGATACCTTCATAGAAAATTACTAAAGTAAGTAGAAGTCACCCAGTAAAATACTTGTTGATTAAAAGTCTCAAATTAGCTGGTTTAAATGTACAGTGGTGGAAAAAGTACTAAAAAGTCAAGTAAATTCTATACATCAAAGCAAATCAGATGTTTTTTATTTATTTATGGACAGACACTCAGACATAATTTTCAGTGGCATGTATTCATGGATGCCAATGAAAACATGGCTTCCCCCAAAAAATAACCGAAAAACATATACAAAATAATGTATCTTTCCTCTCTCTGTGTTTCATACATTTCCTTCAATTTGCAAGAGGCTGAATGTATCGCACCAGAGAAAACATCAAAGTGAACGAAACAGCGCCCCTTTGTCTGTGTATGTGTAGCCCCCTCAATGCTGTCTGGTCAAAAAGAGTATTACATTGTTGCCGCCATAGCACTGAACGCAGTGGAAGCCAGCGAGCATTTGGCCTCCCTTGATATTTAAAAAAATAAATAATAATAGCCAATCAGCATTGAGCTAAACTGATTGAGCTCAGCTGTGAATGGTCCTGGCTCACCATAAAACAGTGTCAAGGAGAGCCAGTTTGGATTTGGCTTCACACCAATCACATCATATTAAATAGCCACCACTAGTCAGCTATCTGCTCCCCCCTCCCCCCTGCTACTCCCCCTATGGACATTCCCTCCAGGCTTTACTCTGCCTCCACCCCAATGGACATTAATTTATTCATCACTGCTACAGTTGTTATGATGTATTTAGTGCTATTTCTATTTCTATTGTGTTATTACCATTTTCATTATTTTATTTCACTTAGTCCTGCATGTTGGAGCTCGGAGCCTAAGAATTTCTCTGTACCCTGCAATCAAATCAAATCAAATCAAATTGTATTGGTCACATGCGCCGAATACAACAGGTGCAGACATTACAGTGAAATGCTTACTTACAGCCCTTAACCAACAGTGCATTTATTTTTAACAAAAAAGTAAAATAAAACAACAACAAAAAAGTGTTGAGAAAAAAAGAGCAGAAGTAAAATAAAATAACAGTAGGGAGGCTATATATACAGGGGGTACCGGTGCAGAGTCAATGTGCGGGGCACCGGCTAGTTGAGATAGTTGAAGTAATATGTACATGTGGGTAGAGTTAAAGTGACTATGCATAAATAATTAACAGAGTAGCAGCAGCGTAAAAAGGATGGGGTGGGGGGCAGTGCAAATAGTCCGGGTAGCCATGATTAGCTGTTCAGGAGTCTTATGGCTTGGGGGTAGAAGCTGTTGAGAAGTCTTTTGGACCTAGACTTGGCACTCCGGTACCGCTTGCCGTGCGGTAGCAGGGAGAACAGTCTATGACTAGGGTGGCTGGAGTCTTTGACAATTTTGAGGGCCTTCCTCTGACACCGCCTGGTATAGAGGTCCTGGATGGCAGGAAGCTTGGCCCCAGTGATGTACTGGGCCGTACGCACTACCCTCTGTAGTGTCTTGCGGTCGGAGGCCAAGCAGTTGCCATACCAGGCGGTGATGCAACCAGTCAGGATGCTCTCGATGGTGCAGCTGTAGAATTTTTTGAGGATCTGAGGACCCATATCAAATCTTTTCAGTCTCCTGAGGGGGAATAGGCTTTGTCGTGCCCTCTTCACGACTGTCTTGGTGTGTTTGGACCATGATAGTTCGTTGGTGATGTGGACACCAAGGAACTTGAAGCTCTCAACCTCTTCCACTACAGCCCCGTCGATGAGAATGGGGGCGTGCTCAGTCCTCTTTTTTTTCCTGTAGTCCACAATCATCTCCTTTGTCTTGGTCACGTTGAGGGAGAGGTTGTTGTCCTGGCACCACACGGCCAGGTCTCTGACCTCCTCCCCTATAGGCTGTCTCATCGTTGTCGGTGATCAGGCCTACCACTGTTGTGTCGTCGGCAAACTTAATGATGGTGTTGGAGTCGTGCCTGGCCATGCAGTCATGGGTGAACAGAGAGTACAGGAGGGGGACTGAGCACGCACCCTGAGGGGGCCCCGTGTTGAGGATCAGTGTGGCAGATGTGTTGTTACCTACCCTTACCACCTGGGGGCGGCCCGTCAGGAAGTCCAGGATCCAGCTGCAGAGGGAGGTGTTTAGTCCCAGGATCCTTAGCTAAGTGATGAGCTTAGAGGGCACTATGGTGTTGAATGCTGCGCTGTAGTCAATGAATAGCATTCTCACGTAGGTGTTCCTCTTGTCCAGGTGGGAAAGGGCAGTGTGGAGTGCAATAGAGATGGTCAGATTTGCCAAATGGAGGGCGAGGGAGAGCTTTGTATGCGTCTCTGTGTGTGGAGTAAAGGTGGTCTAGAGTTTGTTTTCCTCTGGTTGCACATTTAACATGCTGGTAGAAGTTAGGTAGAACGGATTTAAGTTTCCCTGCATTAAAGTCCCCGGCCACTAGGAGCGCTGCATCTGGATGAGCGTTTTCCTGTTGATTTATGGCCTTGTACAACCTGTACATGTGACTATTAAACACTCTGAATCTCCGAATCTGAATCTCTGAATTAGAAACCAAACATAATTGACAGAAAACTTGAATTGTTGCATCTCGTTGTCCTCCAGTGGCTAACTAGTAAAATCGTCCCTTTCCTAAATTAGTCATGGATGGAGATAGGGATTTGGACTTGTGGTTTTACTTAATTCTCAGTACTGGCCAATGATTATAACAGCAATCCAACCATAAATTCATACATTGTGCTCCTTGCCTGAGAGGATGAAAGTTCAACATGTAGCTAGATGTAGTAGGCTAATGTTAACTAGCTGGCTTATAGTTGGCCATGAAAGGAAGTTAGGCTAGCGAGCAAGTATTTTAGCCAGGTAGCCTAGGACAACAAAAACTAAAAGTGTGTACTGTATAACAGTGTCATAGACCGTTTAGGCAACATGAAAGAGGAGGATGGCATTGGCATTTCTCTACAAGCAGGGTGAGTGAACATCATATTTAGCTTATATTGATTGGACTAAATCGTTTTAGGTATATTTTAGTTGTAACTGTATTAGACTAAGCATAGGTGATTCAATTATGTTGAAATGGTGCTGGAATAGTGGAGGCAGCACCTGTTTTCGTTGCGACTTGCGGTAACTCTCTGTGATTCTAAGTCAATAGTTGTTTAGTAGTCCGAAAATGTCGGAAACATTAACTTGCTTGACTATGCTGTAGGTCATGTAACTGTTTGTTACACATGCAATATGTTTTATGGACTTCACCGGACAGAGGTTGCTCTCCGTTTTTTTTGATGAAACAAATGTGTGGTTGAATTTATTCTGCCATTGTGTCTTCTTATTGTCTCGGCCTTAGGCCTATATATCACGGTGTCAAGGCATATGAACTAACAGGTTATATAGCAAACAATGCAATTATCTGGGTGATCTGAAAAGTCATAGTCAATCGATCAATAATATAATAATACTTTTAGCAAAAATGTTTATATTCAATTTACGATCTGTAGAAACAATGAGAATAGAAAGGTTCAGAACTTTTGCAAAACATCACAGTACAGTTGAAAAATATATGGCAAATAGAAATCCAATATGGATGGTGTTAAGAGATAGATGGGAGGTTTGAATGGAGCAGAAGGATGGGACTAATAACAATAACTAATAACAACAAGATAACTAATGTAAAGCATACTGTGTCCATAATAAGTATATAGGTTATAGGTTGAGAGCTTTTGTGAAAGAGCACAGTTAGAAAAATATGCCATATAGAAGCAAACCTGATGGACATCATGAAAAAGATCGGAAGAAGTTCAGGAGTAAAAACAAACAAAATATAATTATTGTAGAATTTAACTGTGTCCATAAAATGTATATAGTATGTATGGGCTGGAAGTAGAGGCTTAAGCATTGTTGTTCACTAGTTTACTCCAATTGGGGAAGGGGTGGTGGGGTTGGAAAGTAATGAAGGGAAATATAATTTTAAAAAGGATATGTGTATGGATGTATGTATATATGTATGTATGTATATATATGTATGTGTATATGTGTATGGATGTATATATATATATATACAGTGAGGGAAAAATGTATTTTATCCCCTGCTGATTTTGTATGTTTGCCCACTGACAAAGAAATGATCAGTCTATAAGTTTAATGGTAGGTTTATTTGAACAGTGAGAGACAGAATAACAACAAAAAAATCCAGAAAAACACATGTCAAAAATGTTATAAATTGATTTGCATTTTAATGAGGGAAATAAGTATTTGACCCCCTCTCAATCAGAAAGATTTCTGGCTCCCAGGTGTCTTTTGTACAGGTAACGAGCTGAGATTAGGAGCACACTCTTAAAGGGAGTGCTCCTAAACTCAGCTTGTTACCTGTATAAAAGACACATGTCCACAGAAGCAATCAATCAATCAGATTCCAAACTCTCCACCATGGCCAAGACCTCTCCAAGGATGTCAAGGACAAGATTGTAGACCTACACAAGGCTGGAATGGGCTACAAGTCCATCGCCAAGCAGCTTGGTGAGAAGGTGACAACAGTTGGTGCAATCATTCGCAAATGGAAGAAACACAAAAGAACTGTCAATCTCATGATCATGAGAACGGTGAGGAATCAGCCCAGAACTACACGGGAGGATCTTGTCAATGATCTCAAGGCAGCTGGGACCATAGTCATCAAGAAAACAATTGGTAACACACTACGCCGTGAAGGACTGAAATCCTGCAGCGCCTGCAAGGTCCCCCTGCTCAAGAAAGCACATATACAGGCCCGTCTGAAGTTTGCCAATGAACATCTGAATGATTCAGAGGAGAACTGGGTGAAAGTGTTGTGGTCAGATGAGACCAAAATGGAGCTCTTTGGCATCAACTCAACTCGCCGTGTTTGGAGGAGGAGGAATGCTGCCTATGACCCCAAGAACACCATCCCCACCGTCAAACATGGGAGGTGGAAACATTATGCTTTGGGGGTGTTTTTCTGCTAAGGGGACAGGACAACTTCACTGCATCAAAGGGACGATGGACGGGGCCATGTACCGTCAAATCTTGGGTGCAAACCTCCTTCCCTCAGCCAGGGCATTGAAAATGGGTTGTGGATGTGTATTCCAGCATGACAATGACCCAAAACACACGGCCAAGGCATCAAAGGAGTGGCTCAAGAAGAAGCACATTAAGGACCTGGAGTGGCCTAGCCAGTCTCCAGACCTTAATCCCATAGAAAATCTGTGGAACGTTGCCAAACGTCAGCCTCGAAACCTTAATGACTTGGAGAAGATCTGCAAAGAGGAGTGGAACAAAATCCCTCCTGAGATGTGTGCAAACCTGGTGGCCAACTACAAGAAACGTCTGACCTCTGTGATTGCCAACAAGGGTTTTGCCACCAAGTACTAAGTAATGTTTTGCAGAGGGGTGAAATACTTATTTCCCTCATTAAAATGCAAATCAATTTATAACATTTGACATGCGTTTTTCTGGATTTTGTTGTTATGTCTCTCACTGTTCAAATAAACCTATCATTAAAATTATAGACTTATCATGTCTTTGTCAGTGGGCAAATGTACAAAATCAGCAGGGGATCAAATACTTTTTTCCCTCACTGTATATCCCTCACAAAGGGAGAAAAATAGTTGTGTGTGATCGCCCCTAGCCACATATAGTCAGTCACCACCTACATTCATAACTTCTGCCTTATATATATATTTGCGAGAGAAAAAAACATGGGGGATTGGAAGTGATGCAGACAATTACACTGATGGAAGTTACAATCTATCTGAAATATTAAAGCTGATCAAACCCCCCCCAAAACATTATCATTTTAACCACAGATCATAGATACACACTGGAATAAACATATGTAGACACTGCTTTGGTGCTGGTGTCACGATTCTCTAAAGCAGAACCCAGAAGCAGACCAGGACAAGGTGAGTAGAACGAAGGTGAGTATTTATTTACAGACTCAAATGTGGAAGCAGAATAATCCAGGAGACGGAGCAGGCAGCGGAGGTGAGTTGGTGGGAGAGAATAGGCAGATCCAATGGTGTCACAGAAGCCACCGACGACCAGGCAGGGGTTGGGTGAATGTTCCGGGAGAATGACTGTAGACAGAGTAAACGGAGGTGAGTACACGGCAAGCAAAAAGTACAGAACAACAAAACTAACTCTAGTAAACTTGAGGCTGATACGCTGACACAACATACTGTTCATGGCTAACGATCCAGCAGGGAATGGATGTCAGGTCAGAGCTTATGAAGTGGAGAGGTGATGATCAGGTCCAGGTGTGCAGATAGCTGATGAGGTGCAGGTGCGGGTAATCGAGAGATCTCCCGCCTAGCCTCGTCGCCCGGCAACCAGACAGGGTGCGTTCAGGAACCTCAGGAAACAGACTCCAAGACAGAAAACAGGCAACTCAGGCAGAAACAGACTCAGGAAGCGGGATTCATGACAGCTGGAGATCATTCATATGTGGCGGAGTTGCCCTTTAAGTAGTACTTTAAAGTATTTTTACTTAAGTACTTTACACCACTGATTTTATGCCAAGGTGTAGTAGCCATTATATCCCTAGACCAAATTTAAATAACAAAATATTAACAATATTGCCAGGATGGATGCAAAATGTATACTTTATTAGGTTTGATATTGTCGTTTTATTCCCCAATATGTTTTATTACACAATACATTTGCCTATAAGATATGAAATAAAACATAAAGCCATGGTGTGCTCTTGTGGTAGGCCTAGGCCTACTCAAGCCTAAATATATTTATTGTGTGTTTGTGTGGGTGTGTGTGTGTGTGTATCTGTGAGAGAGAGAGAGACAGCATGTGACTTTGTGTGTGTGTGTGTAATTCGTGCACGTGTGTGTGTGTGTGTGTGTGTGTGTGTGTGTGTGTGTGTGTGCGTGCCCTCGTACATGTATGCATGTAGCCTATGTGTTTGTGCACATTTGTGTATCTGTTTATGTGCCAATTTGTGCATGGGTCTGTGATAGTCCTGTAGATTATGCATGGAAGTGAATATTTCTTCTTGCAAGTATTTAGAAATGTGCATTTTGGCATGTGTCTGTTTGACGTGTAGACTATGTGAACATGTTGAGCACAAGGTCACACCAGCCTATCCCTCAGTGTAAGCTTTAAATAGAGCATTTTGAGAGAAATGCCGGGGGATGGGGCACAATGGGAGAAAGAGAGAGAGAGAGAGAGAGAGAGAGAGAGAGAGAGAGAGAGAGAGAGAGAGAGAGAGAGAGAGAGAGAGAGAGAGAGAGAGAGAGAGAGGGAGAGAGAGAGAGAGAGGGACAGAGAGACAGAGAGACAGAGAGAGACAGAGAGACAGAGAGAGAGACATAGAGACAGAGAGAGAGACAGAGAGATGTGCCCTGGGCCGTGCCAAAGAGGAGATGGCAAAGGGAGAAAAATAGTTGTGTTGGTGTGTGTGTGTGATCGCCCCTAGCCACATATAGTCAGTCACCACCTACATTCATAACTTCTGCCTTAGGCATGGCTCAGCACAAACCAGGCATTCAAATGTTGGCTACTGTAATTTGACTGGCAACCAACAGCATAACAGAATCCTGATTTAAATTACAGGCCTGTTGGTTCGAAGAAGCAGTGAACATCTGGTTTAATTTACTGTAAGACCTATTGAATGTGGAACAATGGGCAGTCTGGGGCTGGGCTGAAGATTGCCTTTCATTGTTGGTAGGCCTATCAAACATTCCAGTACAGTCCCTATAATGCAAGACGGCTCTTTCTTCAGAAACTACAAATCCCGTGAAAAGTCATATCTTATTGCGCTTTATGGGAAATGACGTGAAGGCAAAGCACATAAGCCACTGTAAATATTCAATTCGATGTGAAGATAGTACAGTGTGATTGTTGATATTACTATTTTTGGTGATTTTATATTTTATATCCATAAATCAGCATATGAAATGATCTAGTCAATTTGAAGACGTTCCTGATGGCACGTAAAAACTACAATTCCCTGCTGGTAGTTCAACCAGGAAACAGAGTTGTGATGTGGCTAACATGGGATAAACCAGAAATGGATGTGCAAGTATTTTCTGTTAAAACCATCGTTTTGCTGTTTAAAAGCATTATTTGAAGAATGAAAGGCTTCGGGTATCATCTTGCAATTTGTCTTTTATTGACGTGGCCAAATTCGTGCGTGACAGAACGAGTTGAGAGACAAACATCGTTATTAGATTTGCACGAGAGAGACGATGTTGGATTGGAACAGGATCATACAATTATTCCCGATGACAAAAAAATATCACCGAGAAACGAAGGAAATATACCTGCTGCCAACCCGCAACAAGACGGCCACGCAGAGCAATCAATCAGGTGTGATTATAGCTACCTTTGCTTTTGAATGCGTTGCCCTAGACTGCAACGGGTGAAACAGCTGTCGTTATTCGTGGATGGCGTTTGTAGAGCAAGGGTAACGTTAGGGGAGCTGACTAAACTCCACTCCATGGTGAAGGAAGTTAAAGTTAATCAGAAACTCCCTTCACCATGGAGTGGAGTTTAGTCAGCTACGGTAGTGTTTGGTAGGCCTAGGTGACCCATTGCATACGGTCGGTAGCCTACCTAAAATGAAGTCTTGTACGCTTCCTCCCCAAGCCTGGGGACGAGGTTACCTAAAATGTAATGTCAGTAACGATACTCCTTTACATTGAGACAGCCTTATGACACAGAATAACAACACACACTGACAAATTACTCTCAAATGACACCGATATATGCAGGCTAGAGCAGAGTGCACTACACCTGACCAGAGCCAGGTGCACTTTTGTTTTGACCGTAGTGTGTAGTAGCGTATTTGCATCTGACAGTGCACTAGCCTACTTCTGAACAATGTGCCCACTATGGGATAGCATAGGATGTCTCAAAAGGACACACAAAAAAAAGATAACTCTTCTTCTGTCTCCTTGTTCCAGCCTGTTAAACGACACAGATAACTACAGTAATGGCACCCTCCACGCTACCACTGTGGGTGTCAAGGCAACCCCTAAGCCAACCCCTAAGCCAACCCCTAAACCCATCCTGCCAGGTGCTGGGGTCAAGGCCCAGGAGGAGGAACAGTCCAGCGGGATGACCATATTCTTCAGCCTACTGGTCATCGGTCAGTAGTGTCTGTCCGTCAATCCATCTTCTTCAGATTTTTTTTTTTGTGACTGTCTGCCTCCCTCTCTTTTCCTCTAATGGTGACCAAAGCTCCTAGGGATTTTTAATCCTTTGTTTTTTAGATCGAGAAGAAAGTACTAAATTGTATATCCTATATTATGTGTTCATGGCCATTTATCCATACCCCATTGCTGCAACACTTAAACACTACCACTCCCTCCAATTAGGGTGATTCCTCACGAAACTATAACATAAAATAAATACACTTTTTTTGGATTTTCACTACATTTAATCCATAGATGGGTCCTTTGCAGGAAGGATTATTGACATACACTACTGTTCAAAAGTTTGGGGTCACTTAGAAATGTCCTTGTTTTCCATGAAAACATACATGAAATGACTTTGAATAGGAAATATAGCAACATGCATAGGAAATGTAGTCATTGACAAGGTTAGAAATTATGATTTTTATTATAAATAATAATTGTGTCCTTCAAACTTTGCTTTTGTCAAATAATCCTCCATCTGCAGCAATTACAGCCTTGCAGACCTTTGGCATTCTAGTTGTCAATTTCTTGAGGTAATCTGAAGAGATTTCACCCCATGCTTCCTGAAGCACCTCCCACAAATTGGATTGGCTTGATGGGCACTTCTTACGTACCATACGGTCAAGCTGCTCCAACAACAGCTCAATAGGGTTGAGATCTTCAGTTTCTTGGCAATTTCTCGCATGGAATAGCCTTCATTTCTCAGAACAAGAATAGACTGACAAGTTTCAGAAGAAGGTTATTTGTTTCTGGCCATTTTGATCCTGTAATCGAACCCACAATTGCTGATGTTCCAGATACTCAACTAGTCTCAAGAAGGCCAGTTTTATTGCTTCTTTAATCAGCACAACAGTTTTCATCTGTGCTAACATAATTGTAAAAATGATAAACTTGGATTAGCAAACATAACGTGTCATTGGAACACAGGACTGATGGTTGCTGATAATGGGCCTCTGTACGCCTATGTAGATATTCCATAAAAAATCAGCCGTTTCCAGCTACAATAGCCATTTACAACATTAACAATGTCTACACTGTATTTCTGATCAATTTGATGTCATTTTAATGGACAAAAAAAATAGCTTTTCTTTCGAAAACAAGGACATTTCTAAGTGACCCCAAACCTTTGAATGGTAGTGTATATTTGACATTTGTAGCTTATGAAAAACAGAAAGAAAAATGCTGCTCATGCTCCCAGGTGATATTTATTTATAACAACGTTTCGACCCTTAGGTCTTCATCAGGTATCCATATCCCAGGTGAGGGTGGAAGGTCCTATATATAGGGGCAGTACTCAGTGACATCACTTCCTGAAACAGGAGGTAAAAAATGTGTAGCTTAAAGCATAATTGAAGTGGGAACATAATGCTCTATGGATTAAATTATGTGAAAATCCATAAATCATGGTCATTTTGTTCTAGTTTCATGAGGAATCACCCATTTAGTAGTGTTTTGGAGGAAGCAAGGAATGGATGACGGGGATGGATGTGGCTTCACTTCAGACAATCTAGAGAGGATGCACTCAGTCCCTGGAGATGTTCTGCCTCTTAGGAATTTAATTCCTCTGCATTAGTATCGATTAGTGCAGCCTCCAGGGTTAGATGATGTGTTCTAAATCAGATGACTAGTGTTTCCCAAATGGTGGGTCAGTCAGAGGTTGTGGCTGAATCATTTTGTTGTGGTTTAGGACTGGATCCTGGACTGGTTCCTAGACTAGATATAGTCTATTTGTTGTGTTTAGTCAGTGGGTCACAAGTACATAAAGGTTTAGTTGGATGGGAGCAGAGCACAATAAAATATAAAGTCCATAGAATTAATTCAACAAAACCAAAACAATTGTACTGTATAGTATATGAGGCTCTGTCAGGAAAGCTAGCCTACATAATGCTTATCACTTCCATGAGCTGCCAATTCATCTTTAGTGAAAGTCATCCTTTAAGTGAGGGGTTTAAATGTGTTGAGTGCTTCCTTATTCCTAAATAATCGTTAGCCTATTGGCTACACTACAGCTTTCAGGAAATGACTCAAGACCCACAATCATTAGTCTAGCTCATTAGTAAAAGGGAAAACCAAAGTGTTTGGTCCACAGATTGATGCAAGCCATCTACCCTGACGGTTTTCAACTTTATTTTCACGACACACAAATGGAAGTAGTGTTGATCAGCATAATTCAGCACTTTGGGAGATAAGAGGTTAGACATTTGATGCTGTGAATAAATAGGATACACCACAAGGCCACACTGTCTCTGTTCAGCAAGGATGCCGTACACCCACAGAACATAGCAAGTGATTCAAATGAAATGTTCTTTCTCCAACCAATTAATGTTTATTTGAGACTGTCCTGGATGTGAGCTAACCTCTGTAACACTTTATTTGGATAGTCCATCTGTAGATGCTCTACAGACCATCAGTAACATTTCAACTATCTGCTAACCCTAGCGCTAACCTTAACCCTTATCCTAACCTTAAACCTAACCCTAAACTCAACACTTACCCTAACCCTTATTCTAAACCTAACCTTAGCAAGCAGTTGCTTATCAGCAGATAGTTTGTTGATAATATCACAATTTGTAGAGCATCTACAGATGGAATATCCGGACTACCCAAATAGTGTGACCCTAACCTCTCCTTTCTGTGACCTTTGATCCTTCATGTCGCATGATGTTGATGATGTCATGTCCTAGATTTTCCCCTATATTTATCTATACTGTCATAGTGTGTGTGTGGATACAGTCAGTGTGAAAAAGAGAAAAGAGTGTACGGTTCCATATAGACACATTACTTGGTTATCTGTAATGTTACCTTGGCCTGTATCATACAGAAGAACCTTCTTACACAAACGTTTTGAAATTAATAAAAGAACACTGACACATTGACCTCTACTTTATTAGACACTATTTGCATGTTAGACTAATCTGCAATATTCTACTTTGTCTATGTTGGCCTAAGCACATGGATTGGTTCCATTTAAGTCAAATTGTGAAATTAAGCTGTAATAACATAATTGCATTCCTCATCCTCAGCATTTTTGGTTTTCTTGAGGAAGTCACATTGTCTCAAATACTGTATTTTGTCTATTAAAGTGTGATCTTAACTATGTTTCATTCCCACATTGACACTGTCCCATTGTATCGTTTTTCTCAGGTATCTGCATCATATTGGTGCACCTGCTTATTAAGTTCAAACTGCACTTCCTACCGGAGAGTGTGGCTGTTGTATCCTTAGGTAAGTACCATGTGTGATGTGCAATGTATGTTGTACTCCTTTAGGTTCATACTGTTTGAGCACTTATTGGGTCTAAATGTTATTCTACATCATTGACTTGCATTGACTTGTTTTGCGAGACATATCAGTATAGACAAGTTAATTAAACTTACTTTTCAAAACTGCTTGATTTTCTTATCTATTTTTTCTTGTCTTACTATTTTCTTTTATTCATTTATTACACCATTATTTCTGTCTTACAAACCCTATTGGGTTGGACTGTTATTTCAGCACATCCACACTCTCTCTCTGTGGAGGTAGAGTATGTCATATCTCCATTTAGATCTTTGCAAGGTCACGGCGTTGGCAACAGAAATAGCCTCGCAGGTTCACACAGTCATAGTAGAATACAGTTGAAGTCGGAAGTTTACATACACCTTAGCCAAATACATTTAAACTCAGTTTTTCACAATTCCTGACATTTAATCCTAGTAAAAATTCCCTGTCTTAGCTCAGTTAGGATCACCACTTTATTTTAAGAATGTGAAATGTCAGAATAATAGTAGAGAGAATGATTGATTTATTTAAGCTTTTATTTCTTTCATCACATTCCCAGTGGGTCAGAAGTTTACATACACTCAATTAGTATTTGGTAGCATTGCCTTTAAATTGTTTAACTTGGGTCAAACGTTTCGGGTAGCCTTCCACAAGCTTCCCACAATAAGTTGGGTGAATTTTGGCCCATTCCTCCTGACCGAGCTTGTGTAACTGAGTCAGGTTTGTAGGCCTCCTTGCTCGCACACACCTTTTCAGTTCTGCCCACACATTTTCTATAGGATTGAGGTCAGGGCTTTGTGATGGCCACTCCAATACCTTGACTTTGATGTCCTTAAGCCATTTTGCCACAACTTTGGAAGTATGCTTGGGGTCATTGTCAATTTGGAAGACCCATTTGTGACCAAGCTTTAACTTCCTGACTGATGTCTTGAGATGTTGCTTCAATATATCCACATAATTTTCCTTCCTCATGATGCCATCTATTTTGTGAAGTGCACCAGTCCCTCCTGCAGCAAAGCACCCCCACAGCATGATGCTGCCACCCCTGTGCTTCACGGTTGGGATGGTGATCTTCGGCTTGCAAGCAACCCCCTTTCTCCTCTAAACATAACAATGGTCATTATGGCCAAACAGCTCTATTTTTGTTTCATCAGACCAGAGGACATTTCTCAAAAAAGTACGATCTTTGTCCCCATGTGCAGTTGCAAACCGTAGTTTGGCTTTTTTATGGTGGTTTTGGAGCAGTGGCTTCTTCCTTGCTGAGCGGCCTTTCAGGTTATGTCGATATAGGACTCGTTTTACTGTGGATATAGATACTTTTGTACCTGTTTCCTCCAGCATCTTCACAAGGTCCTTTACTGTTGTTCTGGGATTGATTTGCACTTTTTGCACCAAAGTACGTTCATCTCTAGACAGAACGCATCTCCTTCCTGAGCGGTATGACGGCTGTGTGGTCCCATGGTGTTTATACTTGCGTACTGTTGTTTGTACTGATGAATGTGGTACCTTCAGGCGTTTGGAAATTGCTCCCAAGGATGAACCAGACTTGTGGAGGTCTACACATTTTTTTCTGAGGTCTTGGCTGATTTCTTTTGATTTTCCTATGATGTCAAGCAAAGAGGCACTGAGTTTGAAGGTAGGCCTTGAAATACATCCACAGGTACACCTCCAATTGACTCAAATGATGTAAATTAGCCTATCAGAAGCTATTAAAGCCATGACATCATTTTCTGTAATTTTCCAAGCTGTTTAAAGGCACAGTCAACTTAGTGTATGTACACTTCTGACCCACTGGAATTGTGATACAGTGAATTATAAGTGAAATAATCTGTCTGTAAACAATTGTTGGAAAAATTACTTGTGTCATGCACAAAGTAGATGTCCTAACCGACTTGCCAAAACTATAGTTTTGATTTTTAATGACTCCAACCTAAGTGTATGTAAACTTCCGACTTCAACTGTAGATGCTTGTGTAAGATATTACACCGAGAGAACACACCTAAATGGAGAAGATGCTAAACTGTGTCTTGTTGTGAGGTCATTTCCCAGATTGAAGTTTTTCTGGAAAAATAGTGTTGTCTAATGCCTGTTCTCACGCACACACCACACACACACACACACACACACACACACACACACAAACTAAGCCCTTTCCTCAACCCTGTGCCTAAGGGTACTTCCTCAAATACACTTTATTAGACAATATCTTTCTTATTCTTTAAAAGATAATACATTGATAGCTTACTTGGTATTAACATCCACACACTGATGCTCTTTAGGAGTTTGTATTTCCATTTCATGGAAATGTGGCCTTTTCTTAGCTTTGATGAGAATGTGAGACCTTTAAAACTGAGTGTTTTGTTAATGGGTTCGTGAACTCTTAATGATATCTTGTGGTGGTCTTTCTCTTCCAGGGATCCTGATGGGAGGCTTCATAAAGATCATTGAGTTTCATGAGCTAGCTAATTGGAAGGTACACTACACACTTTCTTTGCTCTAAATGTTTAATTCCTGCATGTTGAATGGAGAGCCTCCCTTAAAGTGCCTTTTATTCTAGGAGTAGACTGATAAACATGCACATATTTTGTGGATGAGTAGAGATGTCATTTTGTTTTGACAACTTTCTTACTGTCTATCGGAGTCTGTGTCTGCCCCAGGTCCCCAGTGCCTGTGATTCATGCTACAAGACAGGTCGTGGGAGACAATGCTCGCGAATGGATTTAGAATATTGATAAATGGCAGTTGGGACGTCGAGTGCGCATCGTCTCAATGCTCATTTTGGCTAAAACACTTGCGGACTCGCAAGTGGCCAATCGATAAGGGCTTAGTGGCCAAGTGTTCGGTTTGAGATTCAGCCTTAGTCTGGCCCGTGCCACACAGTATCATACTCTCCTTAAAAACTAAACATTTCATACACACTTACAGATATGCTACTTCTACTGTGTTCTGCCCTGCACAGTTGGCATCCAGAGGTTTACGGCAGAAATACATTGCATCCCAAAAGCTATACAAGCCAAGCCCCTCAATTTGTGTAACCCAATCTGGAGCCAACATAAACGTTTCCATGTCTGATACACACACGGTCTTCATGTTGTTTACTGTGTGATGGTGACTGAACCTATCTAAGGGTTATTTCATGAGTCTCTCACACTCCTACTCTTCCTCTTTTTTATTCTCCTCCCCTTTCTCTGTCTGCCCTCTCTCGCTCCCTGGCCCCTCTTTTTTGTTCTTCCAGCTCATCTCTGTCCCTCTGTTCTGTCTTTCCTCTTGTATTCATACAGCCTCTCCCTCCCATTCTCTCTCTTTTTCTTTGAGACAATCTCTCTTCCTCTAGTTCTCACGAGAGAGAGTATTTTTTTCTGGGAACACAGGGGTCATTGTTCCAGAACCCGGGAGCCCCAGGGTGTTGCTGAGCCATCAGTTCCAGTAACCAGAGCCCCTCCCCCCTTACCCCACTCCATGTGGCCCCTGGTCCTCCAGAGCTGACTTTTTGCATGGATTGGGGCATTGGATGGCCGGACAGGGTTCTTTGGGATGCCGTCTCTCTCTCACTTACTGTAGTTGTGATCCATGGGTACTGGTTCTAATCCCCATATCTACAGTGCTAACCTCACACTGAGCTGTTTTTTTGGCGCTACCCCCAGGACCATGCTGCTAACTGCCATGGCCATACTCTACCAACCCCTTAGGCAATGACAGCTTGTCTTCCCTGGCTCTGCTCTCATCCTTTTCCATTCATCCCTCCATCTATGTCCTCCACTCCCCATCATGTCTACTTTTCCCTTATGTGTTTCCCTCCTGTTGTCCTTTCACTCGCTCCCTCCCTCCATCTCCCATTTCTCCTTCTCCTCCTGTGTCGTTTCTTTGCCGCCAGTTCTTTTTTTTATCCCATCCTCTCCTCCTCCACTCCAACATGTTAAGTCTTTCTTTTCCCTTATGTGCTTCCCTCCTCTCCTCCTTTCTCTCCATCCATCCATCTCCCCTCTTCAGCATGTGTAGTTTCAGTTCCCTTTGTTCTTCCCTGGCAGTCCTCCTGTCATCCTTCTCCATTTCCCCCATGTCCACTGACACAGATAATGAACCAGTTTTAGGCATGGATTCTTGCTGGGTGCACTAGTGCTAATACAAGTGATGTAGTAAACCTCACACAAGGTAATGGATAATTGATTGGGTTTATATAGTCCTAGCACTTTCCCAATGCATCAAGTAAAAAAAAAAATAATAATTTTGTGCACACTGATGCACATTGCAGATCGTACAGTCGTGGTCAAAGGTTTTGAGAATGACACAAGTATTGGTCTTCACAAAGTTCAGTTCAGATGCAGTGTTATGATATATTTTTGTCAGATGTTACTATGGTATACTGAAGTATAATTACAAGCATTCCATAAGTGTCAACGGCTTTTATTGACAATTACATTACGTTTATGCAAAGAGTCAATATTTGCAGTGTTGACCCTTCTTTTTCAAGACCTCTGCAATCCGCCCTGGCATGCTGTCAATTAACTTATGGGCCACATCCTGACTGATGGCAGCCCATTCTTGCATAATCAATTCTTGGAGTTTGTCAGAATTTGTGGGTTTTTGTTTGTCCACCCGCCTCTTGAGGATCGACCACAAGTTCTCAATGCGATTAAGGTCTGGGGAGTGTCCTGGCCATGGACCCAAAATGTTGATGTTTTGTTCCCCGAGCCACTTAGTTATCACTTTTGCCTTATGGCAAGGTGCTCCATCATGCTGGAAAAGGCATTGGTCGTCACCAAACTGTTATTGGATGGTTGAGAGAAGTTGCTCTCGGAGGATGTGTTTGTACCATTCTTTAATCATGGCTGTGTTCTTAGGCAAAATTGTGAATGAGCCCATTCTCTTGGCTGAGAAGCAACCCCACACATGAATGGTCTCAGGATGCTTTACTGTTGGCATGACACAGGACTGATGGTAGCGCTCACCTTGCCTTCCCCGGACAAGCTTTTTTCCGGATGCCCCAAACAATTGGAAAGGGGATTCATCAGAGAAAATGACTTAACCCCAGTCCTTAGCAGTCCAATCCCTGTACCTTTTGCAGAATATCAGTCTGTCCCTGATGTTTTTCCTGGAGAGAAGTGGCTTCTTTGCTGCCCTTCTTGACACCAGGCCATCCTCCAAAAGTCTTCGCCTCACTGTGCGTGCAGATGGACTCGCACCTGCCTGCTGCCATTCCTGAGCAAGCTCTGCACTGGTGGTGCCCCAATCCAGCTGAATCAACTTTAGGAGACGGTCCTGGTGCTTGCTGGACTTTCTTGGGCGCCCTGACGCCTTCTTCACAACAATTGAACCTCTCTCCTTGAAGTTCTTGATGATCCGATAAATGGTTGATTTAGGTGCAATCTTACTAGCAGCAATATCCTTGCCTGTGAAGCACTTTTTATGCAAAGCAATGATGACGGCACGTGTTTCCTTGCAGGTAACCATGGTTAACAGAGGAAGAACAATGATTTCAAGCACCACCCTCCTTTTTAAAGCTTCCAGTCTGTTATTCTAACTCAATCAGCATGACAGAGTGATCTCCAGCCTTGCCCTTGTCAACACTCTCACCTGTGTTAACGAGAGAATCACTGACATGATGGCAGCTGGTCCTTTTGTGGCAGGGCTGAAATGCAGTGGAAATGTTTTTTTGGAATTAAGTTCATTTTCATGGCAAAGAGGGACTTTGCAATTAATTGCAATTCATCTGATCACTGTTCATGACATTCTGGAGTATATGCAAATTGCCATCATTCTCAAAACATTTCACCACGACTGTAGATTGAGAGAAAAGGTAAAACAATTTCCCATCTTAGTTTCTATTTTCTCTGGGTATCCTGTTAATGGCTGTTGTCCTTATTCTCCTTCTATGGCTTCAATACCTCAGGAATACAGCAGTGTACAATTATCCCAAACTGTTGAGAAAGAGAGAGGGGGAGGGGTGTGTGTGTGGGCTGCCCATACAAGCAAGTCAGTGTGTATGTGTGTGTGCTGATTCATCCCTGTGTATTCCTACATGTGCTAGTTAAACATGTGCATGCATTCCGACCTGCATGTCAACCTACGACTCTGTCAGTGTTAATGCTAGTCTGCATGTCAACATACTACTCTGTCAGTGTTAATGCTAGCCTGCATGTCAACATACGACTCTGTCAGTGTTAATGCTAGCCTGCATGTCAACATACTACTCTGTCAGTGTTAATGCTAGCCTGCATGTCTGCGTTCTGCTCTCCAGTTCATGAATATGGTTGAGATTGACCTTTTACCTTCTGCTGCTGGCTGTTTGCTTTATGGAGCAGGTAGGCCTAGTCGCTGTGTTGCCCCGAACAACTGATGCAGGGTCAGATATATATTTTTATCCTCTAATGCTAAAGGTTAGGACTGTGGGTATGGTAATCTGTTCCTAGATCTGTGGTTAAGGGCAAGCATATGCTGCTTTATCGGAGTAGAATGCCAACTGACTACCTGAAAGTACTTACGTTTTACCCTAAACCATAATAGTACAGTGTTACCTTTCTCTAAAACACGAAAGAAGGCCCCGTACTGTATGGCTGCCGTTTTGCATGCTCCGACCCAACTTTACTATTTTGTGATTTATTTTGTTGTTTATTTATGGTCTATTTTCACGTAATGTATCCGCTATTATTTCTTACAACCGACAAGAACTCTTGAACATCAGATCGGAAATTACTTACCCCAATTCCGCCTTCTACTTCGACTCATCTGCCCTGGGCTTGTGTGTGCGTGTGTGTGTGTGTGAGAGCAGCACTCTTGAAGTCGAAGTGAAAGATGTGTTTTGACAGATCGAGGTCTGTTGCTTACATAAATAGGCCCTCTCTTTCCTGTCTTCTCATCTCTCCTTCTCTTTTCATTTTCTTTCATCACCTTTCCACTCCTCGCTCCCACTGACTGCAGTCACCTGAATAAAAATGAAAAATAACTAAAGGGTACTACATTGCCAAAGAGGAAACGAGGTTGTGTGTGTTAACCACCATGTCCCCCTATAGGAAGAGGAGATGTTTCGTCCCAACATGTTCTTCCTCCTGCTCCTGCCGCCCATCATCTTCGAATCAGGATACTCTCTACATAAGGTGTGTGTGGTGTGTGTTTTTACGAGCGTGTGTGACTGTGTGTTTTACATCTGTTTCCTCTTGGTGTACTGTGATATTTGGTGCTCATCTCTCCACCTCCATGTGTTCTGTTTGCCAGGGTAACTTCTTCCAGAACATTGGTTCCATCACACTGTTTGCTGTCATCGGCACGGCCATCTCTGCCTTCATCGTAGGAGGAGGGATCTACTTCCTGGGACAGGTGAGGCTTCTAGAAGTCTCTATCCCCCATTCCACATATCTGTTGTAGCTAATCCACCACCAGGGCTTGACTGATGAGTAGTTCATTAGTTTAGTGAGTTGTCTAGTGTTGAACTTTAATGTAGAATGTCACAATGAAATAGAATGGCTTGGGGACCCTGGAGACCGGCTTGGAAATCACTGTTCAAGAATTAAATAGAATGGCTTGGGGAGACCGGTTTGGAAATCACTGTTCTAGAATTAAATAGAATGGCTTGGGGTGACCGGTTTGGAAATCACTGTTCTAGAATTAAATAGAATGGCTTGGGGAGACCGGTTTGGAAATCACTGTTCTAGAATTAAATAGAATGGCTTGGGGTGACCGGTTTGGAAATCACTGTTCTAGAATTAAATAGAATGGCTTGGGGTGACCGGTTTGGAAATCACTGTTCTAGAATTAAATAGAATGGCTTGGGGAGACCGGTTTGGAAATCACTGTTCTATAATTAAATTGATTTGCAATGAATTGATTTGTGTAAAAAAACGTATTCAAGATGTACAATGTATTCCCAGAGGATAGCACTTAAAAGTATGAATTAGAACGCATGTTTCCAAAGGTGTCCTCGACGGTAACATATTTTTGGTAACATTTTTCATAGGTTACCAAACATTTCACTGGCATTGACACAACGAGTGTGATTGCATTGTCAGTCCAGGAATATGTGTGAGAAACTGAGGAACCTTTCACAAAACAACCACAAAATAGTAATGAGCATGAGCAGTCTTTTGAGACATGCGGCACTCCTCAGTGTTGCAAACTGTTGTGCAATGCTGCATCACTGAACAAATCCCACCAAATGGTTTGTATTGCATATGAGTGATGTTTCCTGTCTCTCTCTCTTTCTCACAGGCCGATGTGATCTACAAGATGAGTATGACAGACAGGTGAGGAGATCAGTATGACTGACAGACAGACAGGTGAGGAGATCAGTATGACTGACTGACAGACAGACAGACAGGTGAGGAGATCAGTATGACTGACTGACAGACAGACAGGTGAGGAGATCAGTATGACTGACTGACAGACAGACAGGTGAGGAGATCAGTATGACTGACTGACAGACAGACAGGTGAGGAGATCAGTATGACTGACTGACAGACAGACAGGTGAGGAGATCAGTATGACTGACTGACAGACAGACAGGTGAGGAGATCAGTATGACTGACCGACAGACAGGTGAGGAGATCAGTATGACTGACTGACAGACAGACAGGTGAGGAGATCAGTATGACTGACTGACAGACAGACAGGTGAGGAGATCAGTATGACTGACTGACAGACAGACAGGTGAGGAGATCAGTATGACTGACTGACAGACAGACAGGTGAGGAGATCAGTATGACTGACTGACAGACAGACAGGTGAGGAGATCAGTATGACTGACTGACAGACAGACAGGTGAGGAGATCAGTATGACTGACTGACAGACAGACAGGTGAGGAGATCAGTATGACTGACTGACAGACAGACAGGTGAGGAGATCAGTATGACTGACCGACAGACAGGTGAGGAGATCAGTATGACTGACTGACAGACAGACAGGTGAGGAGATCAGTATGACTGACTGACAGACAGACAGGTGAGGAGATCAGTATGACTGACTGACAGACAGACAGGTGAGGAGATCAGTATGACTGACTGACAGACAGACAGGTGAGGAGATCAGTATGACTGACTGACAGACAGACAGGTGAGGAGATCAGTATGACTGACTGACAGACAGACAGGTGAGGAGATCAGTATGACTGACAGACAGACAGACAGGTGAGGAGATCAGTATGATCAGTATGACTGACTGACAGACAGGTGAGGAGATCAGTATGACTGACAGACAGACAGACAGGTGAGGAGATCAGTATGACTGACAGACAGACAGACAGGTGAGGAGATCAGTATGATCAGTATGACTGACTGACAGACAGGTGAGGAGATCAGTATGACTGACTGACAGACAGACAGGTGAGGAGATCAGTATGACTGACTGACAGACAGACAGGTGAGGAGATCAGTATGACAGACAGACAGACAGACAGGTGAGGAGATCAGTATGACTGACAGGTGAGGAGTTTACCTGTGTAGCTACTAGGGTTGGGCGTTATCCAGATTTGTATACCTTCATACCGTTCCTGTACCATACCGGGGTATATGGTATTAATGGCAGTGCACACAAGGGGCTTTATTTCAAAAAGATATACACTGAGGAGACAAAACATTACGAATACCTGCTCTTTCCATGACATAGACTGACCAGGTGAAAGCTGTGATCCTTATTGATGTCACTTGTTAAATCCATTTAAATCAGTGTAGATGAAGGGGAGGAGACGGGTTAAAGAATGATTTTTAATCCTTGAGACAATTGAGACATGGATAGTGTATGTGTGCCATTCAGAGGGTGAATGGGCAAGACAAAATATTTAAGTGCCTTTGAATGGGGTATGGTAGTAGGTGCCAGGCGCACAGGTTTGTGTCAAGAACTGCAACGCTGCTGGGTTTTTCATGCTCTAGTTTCCTGTGTGTATCAAGAATGGTCCCAGCATCCCTGTGGAACGCTTTCAACACCTTGTATAGTCTCTGCCCAGACAAATTGAAGCTGTTCTGTGGGCAAAAGGGGGGGCAGCAGGGATTGATTATCTCTGCTGTAACTAAGAAGCTTGATCTTGCAGGCTAGCCACTTGGCTATCAAGGTAGCAAACCAAATGCATAGCTGGAGCCCTGAGCTGGATATAATTTATTTGTGATCATTTATCTTAGATAGTTAACTTGTTATAAGCAGTGGCGTCCCCTCCCCCAAACCCCGGTATACGGTATACCGCCAAAGCCTAGTAGCTACAGTGTTATCTACTTAACAATAGTGTATCCTTTCATTAAAAAAGCAGATATTTTCCTCTCCACACGAACTGAGCATATTTCCAGTGCTGAGGAAAGGAGAGGAGGGGAACAGCCTTAGGATGAGGAAGTGGTGTGTTTGTGGGTTCTCCCAATGTCTCTGTAGTCATATGCTGTTGAGTGTCTGTTGTCAGTAGTCAGTGTGTGTTTGTGAATCAATCTCTGCCTTTCTGTGTGTAAGTTTTCCTTGACTATGTGTGATCTACCCTTTTCCTACTGTTTTTAACCATGATTTAAACAGCCTGTAAAATAATTGCAAATCCAAAGCTTTGTCCAACAAATGTTTGTCCCACTCTCTCCTGTAGCTTTGCGTTTGGTTCTCTGATCTCGGCTGTGGACCCCGTAGCAACCATCGCCATCTTCAATGCCCTCAACGTGGACCCTGTCCTCAACATGCTGGTGTTTGGAGAGAGCATCCTCAACGACGCGGTCTCCATCGTACTCACCAAGTACATCATCCTCCTACTCATCCCCTTTTCCCTCATCCTCCTCTTCCTCCACATACTGTTTTATCTAGGCACTACATTTTATCAAGGCACTACATGTGTATCTTCTGGTAAAGGCCAGTATAATGAGTATAATTCTTAGTCAGTGCACTCACCTTCTGTCTCTGTGTTGTACTTGTAAATGTCAGATGAGCTGCCATGCTCCTCTGGGGCCTGGCCAGTCTTCTCCTGACCTTTGACCTTTTGACCTACTCTGCTTTGTCTGTCTGCTTTATGCTGATAGAAAGAACAACATAAACACAACAAGCTCTGAGGAAAGAGACGGTGACTATTTCACAGCCTAACAGAGGCATGCAGAGTGACATTACTGACACACCTACAGCCTAACCATCAGAAACATGGCAGAATGACAAGACAATGTCTCATCTGTTGCCAAGCCTTTCTTTTCACCTACACAACATGACCAAAAGTATGTGGACACCTGCTCGTTGAACATCTCATTCCAAAATCATGGGCATTAATATGGAGTTGGTCCTCCCTTTGCTGCTATAACAACCTCCACTCTTCTGGGAAGGCTTTCCACTAGATGTTGGAACATTGCTGCGGGGACTTGCTTCCATTCAGCCACAAGAGCATTAGTGAGGTCGGGCACTGATGTTGGGCGATTAGGCCTGGCTTGCAGTCGGCGTTCCAATTCATCCCAAAAGTCTTCGATGGGGTTGAGGTCATAGCTCTGTGCAGGCCAGTCAAGTTCTTCCACACCGATCTTGACAAACCATTTCAGGTATGGACCTTGCTTTGTGCTCAGGGGCATTGTCATGCTGAAACAGGAAAGGGCCTTCCCCAAACTGTTGCCATAAAGTTTGAAGCACAGGATTGTCTAGATTGTCATTGTATGCTGTAGCGTTAACATTTCCCTTCACTGGAACAAAGGGGCCTAGTCCAAACCATGAAAAACTGCCTTTCCTCCACCAAACTTGGCACTATGCATTGGGGCAAGTAGCGTTCTCCCGGCATCCGCCAAACCCATATTTGTCCGTCGGACTGCCAGATGGTGAAGATTGCTTCAGAGAACGTGTTTCCACTGCTCCAGAGTCCAATGGCAGCGAGCTTTACACCACTGCATCATACACTTGGCATTGTGCATGGTGATCTTTGGCTTGTGTGCAGCTGCTCGGCCATGGAAACCCATTTCATGAAGCTCCTGACGAACAGTTCTTGTGCTGACGTTGCTTCCAGAGGTAGTTTGGAACTCGGTAGTTAGTGTTGCAACCGTGGACAGACTATTTTTACGCGCTTCAGCACTCGGCGGTCCCGTTCTGTGAGCTTTTGTGGCCTACCACTTCGCGGCTGAGCCATTGTTGCTCTTAGATGTTTCCACTTCACAATAACAGCGCTTACAGTTGACCGGGGCAGCTCTAGCAGGGCAGAAGTTTGACCAACTGACTTATTGGAAAGGTGGCATCCTATGATGGTGCCATATTGAAAGTCACTGAGCTCTTCAGTAAAGCCATTCTACTGCCAATCTCTGTCTCTGTCTGTCTGTCACTACCATGGTGCTCTCACGTGTTGCCTCGCCCGTATATAGCGGGTAGCGGGTGTTACCAACTTATGGGAACACCTTCCTAGAGAGCAGCAGACCGCTCCTTGACTCTCTCACATTACCACCATGTGACTGACACCTAGCCGTAACGTGCTAAGTAGCCATGCTAGCCAGATAATGGTAGTAATTGCACTAGCTGTAAAAACACGTGCCACTGCCAGATCATTAGCACTATTTGGTGGTATCAATGATTGAATACTCTGGCTGCTATTTGATCTAGCCTGGTTACCTCTTCTGTTCTCTATTGTTCCTCAAGCAAGGGGGGAGGGGGATGACATCACGGATTAACGTCAGAGCAACTCCTTGAATGCCCTACTACTTGAAGTTTGCAGTTGTCTTAAAAACACTATTTTGCTCAACATATTTTCTTTTACACTTTACTGTGTGTACTTTACTGTATTTATCCTTGGAATATTGCATTTCAACAGTAAAAGTTCAAAAATTGCTGAAGGACATCTTTAAGAGCGCTTGAGCCACACTGGAGTGCCAGACCCTGAGATCAAACAATAACATCCTTTGCTAAAAACAAAACTACCAAACTACTTGGGTGCCCTTTCTGTAACCACCTGCCACTAATGGGTTGAAACAGACCAAACACGCTCCAGTAGCCAAGGTCCCAATCTGTTTCTGTTCTGTTTCACTTGACTAGGACAGAGGAAGAGACTGGGACAGACGACTGTTTTATTTTAACCCATTAGTGACAGGTTCGTAGTGCTGGAGCGATTAACCGAAATGTAGGTACTTTTTTGACTTTGGTTCAATTATTTCAATTCAGTTTTTTTCCCTCTAGAGAAATAGAGCAAAGTGCGCATTGAGCTCAGAGATAAATCAGATCAAGCCTGAACTGTGCGATGTAGAATGGAGTTGTAGTTTCCAACAGTCCAATATTCTACTTAGTTTAGTGCAGAAAACGTGTTAATTGACTACAATGACCATTATCCATTGCGTGACCAACTTTGTCTGGTCTGTGTGGTTCTTTTTATGCCTACTACATTAGGTTATAGCTTCGTGTGTTGCAGACACTGAGAGGGAAGAGACAGAAGAGGGATAGAGAGCAGTTGCTACTGTATCTCTACCTGAAAATACATGATCTAAGAGTGATTGATAGTTGGTATTCAGCAGTCATAAAAATATGCCTTATTTACAAAATAGGGATTTTATCAGACAGCATAGGCAGCAGCTCTATAGAGATGAGATGATGACTTGGAATGAAACATCAAATAAAACAATTGTAATATAAACCTGAAATATTTTGGTAATGTAATGTGAATAAATAATGGTTAATAAGTGATAAGCAGTAATTGGCAGTCACTTCCATCACAGGACTTTTATTCATTGTTTTATTCTGTGGGACAGCATTCAACCCATATAATGCATAGTGCATTACATGTTTTTATTTTTTTAGTATCGAAATCCGTGATTTATTGTTTTATGATCTAACTAAAACCGAACCGACCTCAAAAAGCACTAATCGCTCAGTACTACAGGTTAGTTTTATAGTTCTTAGTAAATGTCCTTGTTTGATTGAAGGAACTGGGCCTATTGTATTCAGACATCAGATATACTGTGTCCCTTGTGTCATCTTTGACTGACTATGTTACAGGGAAATACTTTTTAATTTTAATTTTTTATTTTTTTAACTAGGCAAGTCAGTTAAGAACAAATTCTTATTTACAATGACGGCCTACACCGGCCAAACCTGGACAATGCTGGGCCAATTATGCGCCGCCCTATGGAATCGAACCAGGGGCAAGCACTGAGATGCAGTGCCTTGGACTGCTGCGCCACTCAGGAGCCCCGTGATGTCATCCCCCTCCCCCCTTGCTTGAGGAACAATAGAGACTTGTCATGTCTCCAATGTGTACAGAGCAATCTGATAACCCTGTGTTGGGAGAACAGGTTCTCACACAGACGGGCAGGAAGACACACACACACACATACACTTATGCACATTGCAAATAGTAGATTGAGAGAAGGTTAAACATTTTTTTTAGTGATGCAACGTCACTGCCCTCTTGTGTGACATCATATTAGTGCATGTTGGATGAATTACTCTATGGCCTTCTGGCAAAATGAAAAGCATATACACTTGCAGGCTGAATCTTTTAGTTCAAATTGGTTACATATTCCCTCCCCAAGGTAATCTATTATAATGTATTATATTTCCCAAGTAATTATTGACTTACATAAAACCATATTAAATACTCTATGCCTAACATCACGATGATGTATTATTTTCCCTCTTTATCTCATTGTGTCATTCAGTACGGCGGAGGGTTTTGCCCGGGATGATAACGCCATGGTAACGGGCTGGGAGACGTTCCTCCAGGCGTTGGGATACTTCCTCAAGATGTTCTTCGGTTCCGCTGCCCTCGGAACCCTCACTGGACTCATATCTGCCATCGTATCCTCTCTGTGTGTGTGTGTGTGATTGAGTGTTTTGGGTAGTATGTTGATAATATTTCCATTTAACATCTTCATACACCTTGTAAACACGAGCCTGTTACAGTTTTACCCTTAACCCTTGACCCCTGTGCCAGTTCCTGAAACACTTTGACCTGAGGAAGACTCCGTCTTTAGAGTTTGGCATGATGATCATCTTTGCCTACCTGCCCTACGGCCTGGCAGAGGGCATCAAACTCTCTGGTGAGTCCTCTCATGTCAGTGTATACGCACGCACACAATGAAATGTCATTCATTTTTCTACGCAATTGCTACCGTCTCGTTCACCCCCCCCCCCTATCTCTCTGTGCAGGTATCATGTCTATCCTGTTTTCAGGGATTGTGATGTCACACTACACCCATCACAACCTGTCTCCTGTCACTCAGATCCTGATGCAGCAGACCCTCCGCTCGGTGGCCTTCATGTGTGGTCAGCACTCCTCTTTCTGCCTCACCAGTCCTTTCCCCCATATCCTGTTGTAAAAAACAATGACTTGTGTTATTTATTTTTATTTATTTAACCAGGTAAGACCCATTAAGGTTAAAAAAAAATATTACAGAAAAATACAAAATACACACAAAAGACAAAGCGTCACAAGTTTATGTTTTCTTCTCAACAGAGACGTGTGTGTTTGCCTTCCTGGGTCTCTCCATCTTCAGCTTCCCTCACAAGTTTGAGCTTTCCTTCGTCATCTGGTGTATAGTAAGTACTCCCAACTGTAGTGACCAGGTATAGCCTGGCATTACTTACCAACCTGTAGTGACCAGGTATAGCCTATCATTACTTACCAACCTGTAGTGACCAGGTATAGCCTATCATTACTTACCAACCTGTAGTGACCAGGTATAGCCTGGCATTACTTACCAACCTGTAGTGACCAGGTATAGCCTATCATTACTTACCAACCTGTAGTGACCAGATATACATTACCAGTCAAAAGTTTGGACACACTTACTCATTCCAGGGTTTTTCTTTATTTTTTTACTATTTTCTACATTGTAGACTAATAGTGAAGAAATCAAAACTATAAAATAACTCCTATGGAATCATGTAGTAAACTAAAAAGTGTTAAACAAATCAAAATATATTTTATATTGGAGATTCTTCAAATAGCCACCCTTTGCCTTGATGACAGCTTTTCACACTCTTGGCATTCTCTCAACCAGCTTCACCTGGAATGCTTTTCCTTCACTCTGCGGTCCGACTCATCCCAAACCATCTCAATTGGGTTGAGGTCGGGGGATTGTGGAGGCCAGGTCATCTGATGCAGCACTCCATCACTCTCCTTCTTGGTAAAATAGCCCTTACACAGCCAGGAGGTGTGTTGAGTCATTGTCCTGTTGAAAAACAAATGATAGTCCCACTAAGCCCAAACCAGATGGCGTATCACTGCAGAATGCTGTGGTAGCCATGCTGGTTAAGTGTGCCTTGAATTCTAAATAAATCACAGACAGTGTCACCAACAAAGCACCCCCACACCATAACACCTCCTCCTCCATGCTTTACGGTGGGAAATACACATGCGGAGATCATCCGTTCACCCACACCGCGTCTCACAAAGCCACAGCGATTGGAACTAAAAATCTCACATTTGGAGACCAGACCAAAGGACACATTTCCACCGGTCCTATTGTCTATTGCCCGTGTTTCTTGGCCCAAGCAAGTCTCTTCTTATTATTGGTGTCCTTTAGTAGTGGTTTCTTTGCAGCAATTCGACCATGAAGGTCTCCTCTGAACAGTTGATGTTGAGATGTGTCTGTTACTTGAACTCTGTGAAGCATTTATTTAGGCTGCAATTTCTGAGGCTGGTAACTCTAATGAACTTATCCTCTGCAGCAGAGGTAACTCTGCGTCTTCCATTCCTGTGGTGGTCCTCATGAGAGCCAGTTTCATCATAGCGCTTGATGGTTTTTGCGACTGCACTTGAAGAAACGTTCAAAGTTCTTGAAATTTTCTGGATTGACTGACCTTCATGTCTTAAAGTAATGATGTTGTTTCTCTTTGCTTATTTGAGGTGTTCTTGCCATAATATGGACTTGGTCTTTTACCAAAT
This sequence comes from Coregonus clupeaformis, assembly GCF_020615455.1. Taxonomy (NCBI): domain Eukaryota; kingdom Metazoa; phylum Chordata; class Actinopteri; order Salmoniformes; family Salmonidae; genus Coregonus; species Coregonus clupeaformis. Next base: position 37,316,619 of record NC_059221.1, read on the forward strand.
AAGGCTATCTTCTGTATACCCCCTACCTTGTCACAACACAACTGATTGGCTCAAACGCATTAAGAAGGAACAGATTAACTTTTAAGAGAGCACACCTGTTTAAGCACACCTATTTAAATGCATTCTCATGAAGCTCGTTGAGAGAATGCCAAGAGTGTGCAAAGCTGTCATCAAGGCAAACGGTGGCTATTTGAAGAATCTCATATATAAAATATAATTTGATTTGTTTAACACTTTTTTGGTTACTACATGATTCCATAGGTGTTATTTCATAGTTTTGATGTCTTCACTATTATTCTACAATGTAAAAATAAAGAAAAACCCATGAATGAGTAGTTGTGTCCAAACTTTTGACTGGCAGTGTATCCTAGCATTACTACCAACTTGTAGTGACCAGGTATAGCCTAGCAATGTTCCCTCTAAGATGCTCCCCGGGACTGCCGAGCAGAAGAAATATCAGCGCGCGCAGAGAAGCACGAGATTGAACTTCACTCAACTTTCTAGAGTTTTCCCCGTTAGTTAACACTATCAACATTTCCCTTTACTGTGGGAATTGTTATTGAATCGACACAATATTAGCCACTTTCAATGCAACATACCGAAACGAACTATGCAAGACTTAGTGTGCAAAAATAACTATGCAAGAGATTTTGTTGTAGGCAGAATGCATCAGAGTAGGATTTTATTGCATTGACAGGCACGACTCAGGCCCGGTGCGCCATAACCAATCAGAGCTGCAGTAGGCCTATATGCAGACCATTTCCATATATGGATCTGTGCCATTCACTTTGAACTGGACTGTTTTTACAGCATGAGTGATAGTGAATAGATGCACTTGTTTTGAGATCAAAGCGAGAGCTACTTGTAGGGACGTGTGCACATTTGTGCATTTGTTCATATCCTTTGCTCGTTAGTGAGTTATTAGCCCAGTTACAGATAATTTGTAGTCAGCAAAAAGGGAAGTTATTGCTTCGTACAAGAGCACAAAACGTGTGCTTTTCTAGACATCTTTGAAAAGTGAGTTAGGTAAAGAGCTTTATTTTGTCTTAAAGGGGCAGTGTTTTATTTTGAGACAGGCTTGAATAAGCTAAGTAGCCAATAGGCAGAGGGTAGCATAATTTGTCTGATTCTCTGTAATAATGGTATGGGAAAAATGATGCATTTTATTTTGTAAAGTGGTTTCTTGCATCATTTTCAGTCACATCCTTGTCTGAAGGACAAGTGGGTGAACAGGTTAATGTCAAGCCCTGCATGTTTTTTTCAAAAGTCTCATGGAATGTATGTAGGCCTACATTGAACTGCACACATTGGCTGCTACTGTAGGCTGAACAATAGAACAGCTATTTCCATGTTAAATGTTATGGGATGCATTTTCTCCATTGTTTTTGATGGTAGGCCACTCTGGTAGGCCGACATTATGATCAAATAGCCACAGGAGCCTTCTTGGCAACTGTTTAAAACTAATTTAAAGTGGGTACAGCCTCAGTGTTTGCAGTAAACACGTGCCGGAAGTTGCACAGAATTTTCACAACTTTCAAGTTTGCACTCAGCAGACCTGAAATTTGCTCAGTGATGAGGGAACATTGCCACCTAGCATTAGCATTCTATACTACACTACAACGGGTTGAGCCGAGAGTTAGGGTAGGTTTAGGGTTGAGCCGAGATGTGGACATAAGGGTAGGGTTAGGGTTGAACCAGGATGTGGACATGAAGTTAGGGTTAGGGGTAGAGGTTAGGGTTTAACTAGGATGTGGACATGAAGTTAGGGTTAGTGGTAGAGGTTAGGGTTTAACCAGGATGTAGACATGAAGCTAGGGTTAGGGGTAGAGGTTAGGGTTTTTCCAGGATGTAGACATGAAGCTAGGGTTAGGGGTAGAGGTTAGGGTTTAACCAGGATGTAGACATGAAGCTAGGGTTAGGGGTAGAGGTTAGGGTTTAACCAGGATGTGGACATGAAGTTAGGGTTAGGGGTAGAGGTTAGGGTTTTTCCAGGATGTAGACATGAAGCTAGGGTTAGGGGTAGAGGTTAGGGTTTTTCCAGGATGTAGACATGAAGCTAGGGTTAGGGGTAGAGGTTAGGGTTTTTCCAGGATGTAGACATGAAGCTAGGGTTAGGGGTAGAGGTTAGGGTTTTTCCAGGATGTAGACATGAAGCTAGGGTTAGGGGTAGAGGTTAGGGTTTTTCCAGGATGTAGACATGAAGCTAGGGTTAGGGGTAGAGGTTACTGTTTGTTCTGAGCTTTGTATTCTACCTCTCTCCAGGTGCTGGTGTTAGTAGGTCGGGCCGTGAATATTTTCCCTCTCTCCTTCCTGCTCAACTTCTTCAGAGACCACAAGATCACACCCAAGATGATGTTCATCATGTGGTTCAGTGGTAAGTAGAGCATTTCTCCACTACTCTAATACACCTCTGTCGGTTTGGCTCTACTGTCCATCCCTCACTCCTCTCCTCTGTTAGGTCTGAGAGGTGCCATCCCCTATGCCCTGAGCCTTCATCTTGGACTAGAGCCCATAGAGAAGCGCCAGTTGATTGGCACCACCACCATCATCATTGTCCTCTTCACCATCCTCCTCCTCGGCAGCGGGACCATGCCCCTCATCCGCATCATGGACAACGAGGAGAGCCAATCCCGACGCAAGAGCAAGAAGGACATCAACCTCAGCAAGACGGAGAAAATGGTAAAAACCTGCCAGTGATTTACCCTAGTTCATGTAGACATACACAAGCAGACCGATGTTAATGAACACACGCTAGCACTCTCTTTCTGGTAAAGAGGTTTCTTGTGGTGTTGCCTCTCCTCTCGTATGGTGTCAGTCCCTTCCTGTTGTCTCTGTATTGGTGTTGCCTCTCCTCTCGTATGGTGTCAGTCCCTTCCTGTTGTCTCAGTGTTGTGGTGTTGCCTCTCCTCTCGTATGGCGTTAGTCCCTTCCTGTTGTCTCAGTGAGAAGAACACTTCAAAGGCCTTACTCACGCAAGCATCAGTCACATGAGACCAGGAGACGAAGCCGATCACAAACAGTAGAAATATTTCATCAGCCTTTCTCCCTCCCTCATTCGCGCTCTCTTTCTCACTAGTTCATTCATCCCTCTGCTTTTCCCCTCTCTTTCTTGGTCTCTGTTCCCTCTCCCTGCCTTTATCTCTCCCTCCCTACCTCCCCACCCTTCTCCTCCCGCCCTCCCTTCTCCCTCCTCCTCCCTCCCCCCAGGGTAATGCCCTAGAGTTGGAGCACCTGTCTGAGTTGACAGAGGAGGAGTATGAGGCTCAGATCTACCAGAGGCAGGACCTGAAGGGCTTCATGTGGCTGGATGCCAAATACCTCAACCCCTTCTTCACACGACGACTCACACAGGAGGTAAGGGCCATGTCAGAGTTTGTGTCCCTCATTCTTAAACAGCAAGTGTGTGTGTGACATGTAATCCCACCTTGGTTTTAGCTGTGCCACGCTCCCTGACACCATGTTTAATTGGTGTATACACAGGCATGCACATATGTTCATATTTGATTCATAAGCACCCAGTCATATTAGTTTGAAAGATGCATACATCTCCCTTGTTCTCCACTCCCTTGAATTTCTCAGCTGTATTCCGTTGCTGTGAGTTTGAGTGTCTGTGCATTTTCTTTCTGTGCGTTTGTGTTTGTGTTGTGTGTGTGTGTGTGTGTGTTTTCTCTGTGTGTGTTCCAGGACCTCCTGCATGGTCGGATCCAGATGAAAACTTTGACCAATAAGTGGTACGAGGAGGTCCGACAGGGCCCGTCTGGTTCTGAGGACTATGAAGACGAGATTGAGCTACTCTGAACCCAACACACACACCTGAGTGTCGATGAATGGGCGGAAGATGAACAGGGCGTGTGTCCTGGATTCAGAGTGTGTATGAAAGGACAGGAGACCGCAGAGAGGAACGCTTGTGGAGGAATACCACTTGTTTCTGTTTCTTCTGTGCGTTTCTCACCTGTGTGTTCTTGACCACTAATGACTAGTGTCATTCTCTGTGGACTATACCACTCTGCAGCCCACCTCCCCCACCTCACACCACTACCACTCCCCTACACCATTTGATTTGAGCCAATCGAAAATGCACTGTCTGTGATGTCTGACAAACCGGGTGAAGCTGGGAACTGGCAATCACACGTGAATTTGCCATTATACCATGTAATGATACTGAAATTGATGTGACCATAAGGCTTTTCCAAGTGCCAACATGTTACTACTCAGCTGTACACAGTAACTACCAATAAGGTGCATTGAACATTGATTGAATCGTGGCCTAAGGATAGTGGCCAAATTCTGACCCTTGTGTGTGTATGTAGTTACATGAAATTTTACCAAGAAAACAGAATCCATGTAACTACATTTTATTTGACAGAGGTTTGGAGGACTAGGGTTACAAAAGCGGGTTGAAGGGAATCAAAAAGGAACTCCTGTGAAGAGAGAGAGAAGCCTCTCTAGCAAAGCAATATTACAACACTTTTTTATTGTTTAGTTCACCTTTCAATGTGCTTTTACATATGCTGATAACACAATTTGAATGTATGCTTTATAAACTGCTTATAAGCATTATTGCAATAATTATTTTATTTTTTCATATGTATGATACCAGGTAATATTACTATATAACATGATTTATATAGTTATAATAATAATTTGATTATAATTGTAATAGTAGTTGATCAACAGTTTATAAGCAGGCTTTTTAATAAGGAGATATCAGTGTATTTCTTCATGTGAATCACTTTATGATGGAGACAAGGCACCAATGAATGTCTGGGTGATGGGGGGGGTGGAGGTCTTGTGAAGTGTATATTTATTTATCTTTTATATTTATTGGTTGATCTAATTTTATTTGTTGCTGGGATGAAGGCTTTTCTACAAACTCTTGTTCCACTGGGCATTGCTGAATAACACATAATGAAGATAGAAAGTGGTATTTTTCATTTGAAAGAATGTGAATTAAATTGGCTTAAAGTTATACATAATACAGACATGGGTTGTCATGTATGATTCATTCTTGGGTTTAATTATTGCACACACCTATCCAACCCTCTCAGATCAATGTGAAGTGCCTAGCCCTAGGGGGGATAGGAGCGAGGGGTCGATTTGGTGTTGAGTACTAATGTATACTGCAGGTTTATTAAAAGATGTTTCATGTTCAAAGATATAACTTTCTAAAAGTTAACATGCTGCATATGACTTTGATCATACACACACACACACACACTCTCTCGCTCTGATCCATCTAAAAGCTGCTTAAGTTTACTCTCCTATTACCCAAATCACAGAAGCCGACCAATGGTATGATTGCTTTTACGAGGATGACCCCAGGCATTGCTCTGGGATTGGCATAAATCCAGGTTATTTGATCATAATCCTGGAAGGCAGAAGTTGTTTTAAAAATGTTCAGATATGTTTTTCTCGTTTTTGGACATTTTCATTTGAAGGAATGTAAAGAACCCTGTCAGTTCTGTATGTTGCAATTCCAGGTCTGAGATTTTCTAAGATTGCCCCTGCCTGTAGATGCTGCGTCTACACATGTTATCTGGATGCTGCTTAATTGCTACACATGTTATCTGGATGCTGCTTAATGAATACACATGTTATGTTAGGTTGAGTCTCGTCTGCTGTCCCTCCATTCCCAGGCCAGGTTGTCTTGGTTAGCTACTAGTTTGCCTGAGACGTGTCGCAACATGGGAGCAATAATGAACACATCCCTTCTCTCTCCATCATCTCAACCTGACAGATGACGTGGTATTAATATTGATGTAAGGTGGCATTTAGTACAAGACCTCCACATGATTTATTGACAGCATATGGTAGTGGATGTTTCTCTGTCGTTATCTTGTTCTCTCTCTCTTTCTCCATACAGCAGCATGAGCCAATTAGCCCCAGTCTCTCCATAGGAGAAGATTAAAAAGTATATCTTGACAGGAAAATGGGGGTTGGCTTGAAGATCATTAGACTACTGAAATAGGTTAAGAGTGTGGTCATGCTGTGTGTTTATAAACCTGACCAGATTACAGGAAATGGCACACCACCGGTCAGGTCAAATCTCATCTCTCAGGTTATTTTGAGCAGCTTCCATATCCAAAAGATTAGCTAAATGATCACATTATTCAAAGATCTGAACATCCCATGCAACGTGGTCCTCTAGCTCAGCTGGTAGAGCACGGCGCTTGTAACGCCAAGATAGTGGGTTCGATCCCCGGGACCACCCATACACAAAAATGTATGCACGCATGACTGTAAGTCACTTTGGATAAAAGCGTCTGCTAAATGGCATATTATTATTATTATTATTATTATTATTATTATTATTATTATTATTATTATCCCATTTAGTCCCACACTGGGATGATCAGTAGTTGTAGTAATCGGTTCTGACCAGTAGGGGGATCTATGTCCACAGTTTTAGTCCCACCATAGGTTGTGAAGTGTGGTACAATAGTCACGTAAACACATTCTGTAAAGCATCATTCATCAGTGCTTTCACCTGTACTTTGCAGAGGCACTGTTTAAACTGTGTAAGATTACAGTGTAAAATTTACAGTGCCTTCGGAAAGTATTCAGACCCCTTGACTTTTTCCACATTTTGATATGTTACAGCCTTATTCTAAAATTTTCCCTCGTCAATCTACACACAATACCCCTTAATGACAAAGCGAAAACAGGTTTTTTGACATTTTTGCAAATGTAAAATAAAATAAAAAATCTGAAATACCTTATTTACATAAGTGTTCAGACCTTTTGCTATGAGACTCGAAATTGAGCTCCGGTGCATCCTGTTTCCATTGATCATCCTTGAGATGTTTCTACAACTTGATTGTAGTCCACCTGTGGTGAATTCAACTGATTGGACATGATTTGGAAAGGCACACACCTGTCTATATAAGCTCCCACAGTTGACAGTGCATGTCAGAGCAAAAACCAAGCCATGAGGTCGAAGGAATTGTCTGTAGAGCTCCGAGACAGGATTGTGTCAAGGCACAGATCTGGGGAAGGGTACCAAAAAATGTCTGCAGCATTGAAGGTCCCCAAGAACACAGTGGCCTCCATCATTCTTAAATGGAAGAAGTTTGGAACCACCAAGACTCCTAGAGCTGGCCGCCCGGCCAAACTGAGCAGTCAAGGTAGAAGGGCCTTGGTCAGGGAGGTGACCAATAACCCCATGGTCACTCTGACAGAGCTCCAGAGTTCCTCTGTGGAGATGTAACGTAACAAAGTGGAAAAAGTCAAGGGGTCTGAATACTTTCCAAAGGCACTGTATTTATAAAGCCCGTTTTTCATCAGCAGATGTCACAAAGTGCCATGCAGAAACCCAGCCTAAAACCCCAAACAGCTAGCAATGCAGATATAGAAGCACAGTGGCTAGGAAAAACTCAATAGAAAGGCCGGAACCTAGGAAGAAACCTAGAAAGGGACCCAATTCAAAATCAAATTGTATTTGTCAAATGCGCAAAATACAACAGGTGTAGGTAGACCTTACCGTGAAATGCTTACTTACAAGCCCTTAACCAACAATGCAGTTTTAAGAAAAATTTGAGTTTAGGAAAATATTTACTAAATAAACGAAAGTAAAAAATAAAAGAGCAAAAATAAAATAACAGTAACGAGGCTATATACAGGGGTACTGGTACCAAGTCAATGTGCGGGGTTACAGGTAAGTCGAGGTCATTGAGGTAATATGTACATGTAGGTAGGGGTAAAGTGACTATGCATAGATAATAAACAGTGAGTAGCAGCAGTGTACAAAAAGGGGGGAGGCGGGGGTCAATGCAAATAGTCCAGGCTCTGAGGGGTGGCCAGCCCTCTTCTGGTTATGCTGGGTGGAGATTAAAAGACTACATGGCAATTAAGGCCAGATTGTTCTTCAAGATGTTCAAACGTTCATAGATGACCAGCAGGGTCAAATAATAATCACAATGGTTGTAGAGGGTGCAACAGGTCAGTACCTCAGGAGTAAATGTCAGTTGGTTTTTCATAGCCGAGCATTCAGAGGTTGAGACAGCAAGTGCGGCAGAAAGAGAGAGCAAGAGAGTGAAAAACAGCAAGTCCTGGACAAGGTAGCACGTCCGGCGAACAGGTCAGGGTTCCATAGCCGCAGGCAGAACAGTTGAAACTGGAGCAGCAGCACAACCAGGTGGACTGGGGACAGCCAGGCGTCATCAGGCCAGGTAGTCCTGAGGCGTTTGGCCTAGGCTGAGTATAGCCCACGAAGATCTCCTCCACCGCACGAGCCTGAGGGGGCGCAAAACCGGACAGGAAGATCACATCAGTGACTCAACCCAATCAAGTGACGCACCCCTCTTAGGGACGGTATGGAAGAGCACTAGTTAGCCAGTGACTCAGCCCACGTAATGGGGTGAGAGGCAGAGAATCCCAGTGGAGAGAGGGGAGCCGGCCAGGCAGAGACAGCAAGGGTGGTTCGTTGCTCCAGTGCCTTGTCGTTCACCTTCGCACCCCTGGGCCAGACTACACTCAGTCATAGGACCTACTGAAGAGATGAGTCTTCAGTAAAGACTTAAAGGTTGAGACCGAGTCTGCGTCTCTCACATGGATAGGCAGGCCATTCCATAAAAATGTAGTTCTATAGGAGAAAGCCCTGCCTCCAGCTGTTTGCTTAGAAAATCTAGGGACAATAAGGAGGCCTGCGTGTTGTCACCGTAACGTACTTGTAGGTATGTAATCGGAGAGATCGGTAGGAGAAAGCCTATGTAATGCTTTGTAGGTTAGCAGTAAAACCTTGAAATCAGCCCTAGCCTTAACAGGAAGCCAGTGTAGAGAGGCTAGCACAGGAGTAATATGATCAAATGTTTTGGTTCTAGTCAAGATTCTAGCAGCCGTGTTTAGCAATAACTGAAGTTTATTCAGTATTTATCTGGGTAGCCGGAGCATAGAGCATTGCAGTAGTCTAACCTAGAAGTGACAAAAGCATGGATTAGCTTTTCTGCATCATGTTTGGACAAAACGTTTTCGATTTTTGCAATGTGTTTTACATAATGTTTCTGCCACCGTCTCTTATGACCAAAAAGAGCTTCTGGATATCAGGACAGCGATTACTCACCTCGTATTGGACGAAGATTTTTTCTTCAACGAGTCGTACGCGAAGAATATTCTACAGACACCCGACAAGGCCCAAATCCCCGTCATTCACATGAGAAAGAGATGGAGATATCGTGGACGTAGGTCGGAGTGCCTTGTAAGGATCCGATAGCGAGCGAGTAAACTGCCTCTTCCATCAATCCTATTAGCCAATGTTCAATCATTTGAAAACAAATTGGATGACCTAAGACTAAGGTTATCCTACCAACGGGACATGAAAAACTGTAATATCTTATGTTTCACCGAGTCGTGGCTGAACGACGACATGGATAACATACAGCTAGCGGGCTATACGCTACATCGGCAGGATAGAACGGCTGACTCCGGTAAGACAAGGGGTGGCGGTCTGTGTATATTTGTAAACAACTGCTGGTGCACAAAATCTAATATTAAGGAAGTCTCAAGGTTTTGCTTGTCTGAGGTAGAGTATCTCATGATAAGCTCTAGACCACACTATTTACCAAGAGAGTTTTCATCTATATTTTTTGTAGCTGTCTATCTACCACCACAAACAAATTCTGGCACTAATATTGCACTCAATGAGCTATATAAGGCCATAAGCAAACAGGAAAACGCTCATCCAGAGGCAGCGCTCCTAGTGGCCGGGGACTTTAATGCAGGGAAACTTAAATCCGTTCTACCTAATTTCTATCAGCATGTTAAATGTGCAACCAGAGGGAAAAAAACTGTAGACCACCTTCACTCCACACACAGAGACACATACAAAGCTCTCCCTCGCACTCCATTTGGCAAATCTGACCATAACTCAATCCTCCTGATTCCTGCTTATAAGCAAAAACTAAAGCAGGAAGCACCAGTGACTCTGTCAATAAAAAAGTGGTCAGATGACGCAGAAGCTAAGCTACAGGACTGTTTTGCTAGCACAGACTGAAATATGTTCCGGGATTCTTCAGATAGCATTGAGGAGTACACCACATCAGTCAATGGCTTCATCAATAAGTGCATCGATGACGTCATCCCCACAGTGACTGTACGTACATACCCCAACCAGAAGCCATGGATTACAGGCAACATCCACACTGAGCTAAAGGGTAGAGCTGCCGCATTCAAGGAGCGGGACTCTAACCCGGAAGCTTATAAGAAATCCCGCTATGCCCTCCGACGAACCATCAAACAGGCAAAGAGTCAATACAGGACTAAGATTGAATCGTACTACACTGGCTCTGACGCTCGTTGAATGTGGCAGGGCTTGAAAACTATTACAGACTACAAAGGGAAGCACAGCCGCAAACTGCCCAGTGACACAAGCCTACCAGACGAGCTAAATCACTTCTATGCTCGCTTCGAGGCAAGCAACACTGAAGCATGCATGAGAGCACCAGCTGTTCCGGATGACTATGTGATCACGCTCTCCGTAGCCGATGTGAGTAAGACATTTAAGCAGGTCAACATTCACAAGGCCGCAGGGCCAGACGGATTACCAGGACGTTGTTATGATAATTTATTAACTAACCATTTCAGTGTCTCTGTGCGTCTCCCAAAAGGTTGTAAGGCTTTTGGATCAAGAAACGGACAGAGCTCCCAGTTGCAATAGTCAGAGATCTTTATTCATTGAGAATTCTGTTATCACAATTTCAGAGTCCATATTTTATACACACACGTCATACAAAAATCCCACCCCGCTGTAGGCGGGCTGTATATTTCCACTGTACCTGGGTTTAGCTCATGTTTTCCTCTGCTCTCCTAACCATCAGGTCACACACACATGTTCTTATCATAGGCTGCATTCCTTAGTTATCGCCGTCCTCACAATATCCTGCACCATATTTCATACTCTCCTTTCAAGCATAACAGTTTCTCTCCTCCCTAAATTGGGAGGCCTCTTTATCTTGGTTTCTCAGTCGTCTGTAGACAGTTCTCCTTGTCCTTTGTTGTCTGGCCTAACTCTTACTAACTCTTGCTCACATTGCTAAATAGTAGCACAATGTCATAATCTTTACTGATCCTACACTCACACATTCTAACACATTTCACACAGTTTCAGGGTGTAATAATTAGTCATTAATAATTATTCTATCAGACGTGGACTCCGAGCATGTGCTGACCAACTGGCAAGTGTCTTCACCGACATTTTCAACATGTCCCTGACTGAGTCTGTAATACCAACATGTTTCAAGCAGACCACCATAGTCCCTGTGCCCAAGGACACTAAGATAACCTGCCTAAATGACTACCGACCCGTAGCACTCACGTCTGTAGCCATGAAGTGCTTTGAAAGGCTGGTCATGGCTCACATCAACACCATTATCCCAGAAACCCTAGACCCACTCCAATTTGCATACCGCCCCAACAGATCCACAGATGATGCAATCTCTATTGCACTCCACACTGCCCTTTCCCATCTGGACAAGAGGAACACCTACGTGAGAATGCTGTTCATTGACTATAGCTCAGTGTTCAACACCATAGTGCCCTCAAAGCTCATCACAAAGCTAAGGATCCTGGGACTAAACACCTCCCTCTGCAACTGGATCCTTGACTTCCTGACGGGCCGCCCCCAGGGGGTAAGGGTAGGTGACAACACATCTCCCACGCTGATCCTCAACAAGGGGGCCCCTCAGGGGTGCGTGCTCAGTCCCCTCCTGTACTCCCTGTTCACCCATGACTGCATGGCCAGGTACGACTCCAACACCATCATTAAGTTTGCCGACGACACAACAGTGGTAGGCCTGATCACTGACAACAATGAGACAGCCTATAGGGAGGAGGTCAGAGGCCTGGCCGTGTGGTGCCAGGATAACAACCTCTCCCTCAATGTGATCAAGACAAAGGAGATGATTGTGGACTACAGGAAAAAAAAGAGGACTGAGCATGCCCCCATTCTCATCGTTGGGGCTGTAGTGGAACAGGTTGAGAGCTTCAAGTTCCTTGGTGTCCACATCACCAACAAACTATCATGGCACAACAAAACCTATTCCCCCTCAGGACACTGAACAGATTTGACATAGGTCCTCAGATCCTCAAAAAGTTATACAGCTGCACCATTGAGAGCATCCTGACTGGTTGCATCACCGCCTGGTATGGCAACTGCTCGGGCCTCCGACCGCAAGACACTACAGAGGGTAGTGCGTACGGCCCAGTACATCACTGAGGCCAAGCTTCCTGCCATACAGGACCTCTATACCAGGCGGTGTCAGAGGAAGGCCCTAAAAATTGTCAAAGACTCAAGCCACCCTAGTCATAGACTGTTCTCTCTGCTACCGCACGGCAAGCGGTACCGGAGCGCCAAGCCTAGGTCCAAAAGGCTTCTCAACAGCTTCTACCCCCAGGCCATAAGACTCCTGAACAGCTAATCATGGCTACCCAGACTATTTGCACTGCCCCCCACCCCACCCCATCCCCCTATTTTACGCTTCTGCTACTCTGTTTACTATTTATGCATAGTCACTTTAACTCTACCCACATGTACATATGACCTCAATTACCTCGACTAGCCGGTGCCCCCGCACATTGACTCTATACCGGTACCCCCTGTATATAGCCTTCCTATTGTTATTTTATTTTACTGCTGCTCTTTAGCTATTTGCTTTTATTTTACATTTTTCTTTTAAAAAACTGCATTTTGGTTAAGGGCTTGTAAGTAAGCATTTCACTGTAATGTCTACACCTGCTGTATTCGGCGCATGTGGCAAATACATTTTGATTTTATTTTATTTGACATTGTGTTTCCGAATGACATCACCAAGAGGTAGAATATATAGTGAAAACAATAAACAGAACCTTTAGGAACACCGAAACTTACAATTGATTTGTCAGAGGACAAACCATCCACATAGACGAACTGATATCTTTCCGACATATAAGATCTGAACCAGGCAAGAACTTGATGAAGACAGCTTGATGAAGACTGGGGATGTGCACATTCATTTAAGGCTGGTGCTCTGCAGGGATTTCTACCCTGTCCCCTTGACCGGGTGATGTGATTTCTTACCTCTATTCCTCTTTTTCACCCTCCATTTATCTTTTATATTTCCTCAAGGTGTTGTATAATGTAATAGAATGAAATGCAATGGAGCACTGACCTCACCTCTACTGTTTTATATGGAGTATAAATCTCATGTGAGCTTACAGTGATCCAGGCAGTCTGTCATGTTTATGGGGTGTCAGTGGGCCACTTGTTTGTTCACACACCTGGGTATATTCACTCAACACACAAGTACACATGCATGCACATGCACATACACGCCACACCCTCCCTTCCCTCTCCTCAATATTTATACCCCTCTGCAAAAGGACCCACCTTTTTTTATTTTATTTGTTATTTCACCTTTATTTAACCAGGTAAGCCAGTTGAGAACAAGTTCTCATTTACAACTGCGACCTGGCCAAGATAAAGCAAAGCAGTGCGATAAAAACAACAACACAGAGTTACATATGGGGTAAAACAAAACATAAAGTCAAAAATACAACAGAAAATATATATACACTGTGTGCAAATGTAGCAAGTTATGGAGGTAAGGCAATAAATAGGCTATAGTGCAAAATAATTACAATTAGTATTAACACTGGAATGATAGATGTGCAAGAGATGATGTGCAAATAGAGATACTGGGGTGCAAATGAGCAAAATAAATAACAATATGGGGATGAGGTAGTTAGGTGGGTGTCACGCCCTGACTCAGGGGACTCTTATATGTTGAGTCAGGGTGTGTGCATTCTTTGTTTGTATATATTCTATGTTGTATATCTAGCATGTGTGGATCTATGTTGGCCGGTGTGGTTCCCAATCAGAGGCAGCTGTCGCTCGTTGTCTCTGATTGGGGACAATACTTAAGCAGCCTATTGGCACTATTGTGTTGTGGGATCTTGTTCCTTGTTAAGGTATGGTGTGTGTGTGTTCTACCTTGGACTTCACGGTTCGGTTCGTTTGTTGTTTTGTTGTGGTGTTTAATAAACATGTACGCATATCACGCTGCGCCTTGGTCCGTCCCGTCATTCAACCAACGTGACAGTGGGCTAATTTCAGATGGGCTGTGTACAGGTGCAGTGATCGGTAAGGTGCTCTGACAAGTGATGCTTAAAGTTAGTGAGGGAGATAATAGTCTCCAGCTTCAGAGATTTTTGCAATTCGTTCCAGTCATTGGCAGCAGAGAACTGGAAGGAATGGCGGCTAAAGGAGATGTTGGCTTTGGGGATGACCAGTGAGATATACCTGCTGGAGCACATACTACGGGTGGGTGTTGCTATGGTGACCAATGAGCTAAGATAAGGCGGGGATTTGCCTAGCAGTGATTTATAGATGGGCTGGAGCCAGTGGGTTTGGCGACGAATATGTAGTGAGGACCAGCCAACAAGAGTGTACAGGTCACAGTGGTGGGTAGTATATGGGGCTTTGGTGACAAAACGGATGGCACTGTGATAGACTACATCCAATTTGCTGAGTAGAGTGTTTGAGGCTATTTTGTAAATGACATCGCCGAAGTCAAGGATCGGTAGGGTAGTCAGTTTTACGAGGGCATGTTTGGCAGCATGAGTGAAGGAGGCTTTGTTGCGAAATAGGAAGCCAATTCTAGATTTAACTTTGGATTGGAGATTCTTAATGTGAGTCTGGAAGGAGAGTTTACAGTCTCACCAGACACCTAGGTATTTGTAGTTGTCCACATACTCTAGGTCAGACCCGTCGAGAATAGTGATTCTAGCCGGGTGGGCGGGTGCCAGCAGCGTTCAATTGAAGAGCATGTATTTAGTTTTACTAGTGTTTAAGAGCAGTTGGAGGCTACTGAAGGAGTGTTGTATGGCATTGAAGCTCGTTTGGAGGTTTGTTAACACAGTGTCCAATGAAGGGCCAGATGTATACAAAATGGTGTCGTCTGCGTAGAGGTGGATCTGAGAGTCACCAGCAGCAAGAGCGACATCATTGATATACACAGAGAAAAGAGTCGGCCCAAGAATTGAACCCTGTGGCACCCCCATAGACTGCCATAGGTCCAGACAACAGGCCCTCCAATTTGACACATTGAACTCTATCTGAGAAGTAGTTGGTGAACCAGGCGAGGCAGTCTTTTGAGAAACCAAGGCTATTTAGTCTGCCAATAAGAATGCGGTGGTTGACAGAGTCGAAAGCCTTGGCCAGGTCGATGAAGACGGCTGCACAGTACTGTCTATTATCGATCGCGGTTATAATATCGTTTAGGTCCTTGAGCGTGGCTGAGGTACACCTTCATCCTCTCAGGCAGGGGTAGTTATCATTATGGACAGAGGGAGAGTGGTGTACTTTGTGAAATGTTAAATGGAAGAAATAAGTCAGGTTTAATGTAATAGTGATGCTATCCAGGCCAGGGTACTGCTCACGCCAATCATTAAAGGCCCAATGCAGTCAAAAATGTGATTTTCCTGTGTTTTATATATTTTTCCACACTGAGGTTGGAATGATACTGTGAAATTGTGAAAATGTTGTTAATGCACTTTTAGTGTAAGAGCTGATTGTAAAACTGCCTGATATTTCAGCCTGTTTTGGCCTGCCTGTTGACATCACTAGGTGGTAGATTAGTTAATAGACCAATAAGAAAGAGTTCCAAACTTTTCTGCCAATAACAGCTAGTTTTCCATTTCCCCCTCTCCACTCAGACCCCTCCCAGACAGTACTAGCAATCTTCTTGCTTGTGAAATTGCTCTTTGCAAATAAGTTATTTATTTCTTTTGAAACCATTTAAATTGAATAGAATCACAGTAAGGTACTTAATTGTTACCCAGAAATGATTTGGTATTGAGATAAAAACAGCTGCATTCGACCTTTAAGTGTTTGTGTGTGCATGTGAGGACAAGTGGTGTTTATGTCTGTAGATATTGAAAGAGATACTTGTGAAGGGTATCTCTCTGATAGCTTGTGTGTTTGTGACTCTACAGATGTAGGGATCTTAATTTGATCACCCTGTTGCAGGAGAACTTTCATGCAATGCAGGACATTTTAAACGTGTAGTGTATTTGAGGTTAAAAACGTCTTCTGAAGTTTATAATTTCCACTTAGAAATGTCAGACTTGATTTTCCCTACAAAAAATGTATCAACCCCTATAAAAATATCTATGAATTATAATCCACATAATAATTCACATTACATATGGCTGCAGGATAATTTTCTTGCTGTAGCAAACTGGCTCAAATTAAGATCCTACATCTGTATGAGGAAGAGGAAAGAACATGTCCCAGCCATGAAAGCTGCCAGAGCGCGTGGGGACATTGCTTACATACGCTATGACAGGTTCATTGTCCACCCTCCCTCTCAGAAGCCTGGAAGGGATGAGAGAGCCAAGCCTATGGGGTCGTAGCTTCAACCCCGCAGCACACACACACACACACACACCAATTGATTAATGGACTGCTGAATGTATATTTTTTTTATCTTGCTTTGTTTGCTCTTTTCCATATTATGTCTATCTCTGATAAGCTTCCCTGGAAAAGGCTGAAAATAGCCCATAGAGATCTGTGCCACTAGAGATCATAGCTGTGCCACTAGAGATCCTGGTTCGAATCCAGGCTCTGTCATAGCCGGCCGTGACCGGGAGACCCATGGGGCGGTGCACAATAATACTGCCCAGCGTCGTCCAGGGTAGGGGAGGGAATGGCCGGCAGGGATATAGCTCAGTTGGTAGAGCATGGCGTTTGCAACGCCAGGGTTGTGGGTTCGATTCCCACGGGGGGCCAGTATGAAAAAAAAAAAAATGTGTGCACTCACTAACTGTAAGTTGCTCTGGATAAGAGCGTCTGCTAAATGACAAAAAATAAAAATAAATGTGTTGTGGTTGCAGGTTCCCCTGGCACCTCTAAAGCCTTTTCTTTTGGGGTGTTGCTATTGGCCACCAAGTACTAACAGTCAGTATCTAAATAATATGTGTGAAATTCTTGATCGTGTATGTGATGTAAACAGAGAGGTCTACTTTCTTGGGGACCTGAATATTTACTGGTTTTCATCAAGCTGTCCTTCTCACTGTAACCAGTGCCTGTAATCTGGTTGAGGTTATTAATCAACGTACCAGGGTGTTCACAAACACTACAGGAACAAGATCATCCACATGTATTGATCACATTTTTAAATTTTCACTTATACTGTCCTGCACTTGATTAATTTATGAAATTGCTTCTTTCAATTATTGATAAACATGCACCTGTTCAGTGGCGAACCGTCATTCAGGGCATTTGGGGCAGAGACCCACCTTTTTTGAGTCCAACATTATTTTTGATTTTTTTGGCTTGCCTGTTTTGCACGTTATTTTGGCATTAATACGTGTCACATATCACATATTTTTGCTTTCTTGAGTAAGGCAACTCCAAAATGCAGGTGTTTCAGCCTAGCTCAGTGCTTTCTGTGGTGGTGAAGCAGCCAGTGGAAAATAAGACGCGTAGGTGTTGGTAATGTTCTCTAGTTGCGCCATGATTGGCTCAGTTTTCTGTCACTCATGGGGACACTATGTCTAAGGGTAGAGCAAAAAAATTCAAGCCCCTTGGGTGCTGCCATAGAGTTACATTAGAAGTGCCCATCCAAGAAGGCTCAAGGTCATTGGCCACAGATAAAATGACGTCAAATCACGTTATATCTACAGTAGCTTTGATTGGACTGATCATGTCAACATCATACTTTCAAAATCGTAGCAAGCAGTCATCATTATGAATCAAGGCGACAATCTACTGGCAAATCCTTTTTCATCCTTGTCATATGAAGAGAAATTATGAAGAGAAATTATAGATAAAACGTATCGGTAATCATCGGCCATTGGATATAAACATTACACAACAAGTTGGAAATCGCAAATTCAACAATGAGTGGTTTGGAAGGAATCATTGCAAAGCAATCACTAGCCTGCTATTCAGTGGAGTGGCAGTGTGGTCCCAAATCTGGGATTAAGGGTATTTTTTCCAAATGTATCATTATAAACATTCAACATTGGCCATGCTGTCAATGATTTGTGCCACGTTCAAAAACTTGACTTCAGTGAGTTCAAGACAACTGGGAACTCAGGAAAAAATGAGCTTGGACAGGGAAAATCTGTTTTGAACGGTTATCCAACTCTCAATTTTAAATCCGGGACTCTGACCTCTTTCTAGAGCTACGATCTGAAGATCACTGACTTCATCATGATTTGACCTTGTTTTTTTCAGAGTTCCCAGTTGTCTTGAAAGCACCATAAATCCAGAGAATGCCAGACTTTGATGACAAAATTTGCCCACGAAGGACCGCCGTGCCACCTTCCTGTTCAAGTGAGCACAGCACAACAAGGTGAGTCCAACAATGTATTTTATGCTGCTGCATAAATTATGTGATATGCCAGGGAGATATGTATACTGTAGCTAAGAAAGTAATACTAAGTGTATGTTGTGTAGTAAGCTGTTAGTAGCTCATGTTTCTCACCCTAATAATTTGGTATATTTTCCCCTCTCAATTTCGCCAACTGTTCTGACTTGGTGGTGCACATGTAGCCTATAACCTGTTTAGAGAACTGAATCATAGAATATTGTAAGAGCTTTCATTGACTGCTTATATGCCCCCTTTATTTATCCTACGGTTCTGACTTGGTGTACAGGGCGAAAACTGTAAGAACAGCCCATGTTCTGAATTCTGTCGTTTCAAAAGTGCTAAACAAATAGTTATGACTACGTCCGTCCTACGTCGCTCATTAATGTCTTAATCGAAATTACGAATTGCCTCTTATCCGCTTGTCGTCCCCTTATGCCATAGTTTGTACATCTCAATTGTCAGTAGAAACCATATTTGTTTAAGCAAGTCAGCCATATCAGCTATGTTTTTTTTAAAGGCAGTAAATGAGGCTGTATGAACTGTTTCGCTGCCGGGTGTAGCCAGGTGAAGCAGTGGTAAGATGATAGCCAGGTGTAGCAGTGGTAAGATGTTGGGACAGCTTTATGTAGGCCCTAACAGTTTGTGGGCACCGTTATAGTGCAATTAATGTATTGTTTAGTGTTGTGTTGTGTAGTGGCTTTGCTGGCATGCATCCCACAAATATTAATTTTTACCCTACCAAGATTTACATGCTAAAATCGCCACTGCACCTGTTAAGAAACAGACTTTTAGAACTGTTAAGGCACCATGGATTGATGAGGAATTGAAAGACTGTATGGTTGAAAGAGATGGGGCAAAAGGAGTGACTAATACGTCTGACTGCACATATTACTGGCTGACTTATTGCAAATTGAGAAATGATGTGACTAAACTCAACAAAGAGAAGAATAAACTGTATTATGAAGCCAAATCAATGATATAAAGAATGATGGAAAAACACTTGAGTACTTTAAATGAAATTATGGCCAGAAAGACAAATTCAACTCCATATTTAATTGAATCAAATGGCTTATTCATCACAAAACCATTTGATGTTGCCAATTATTTTAATGATTACTTCATTAAAACCCTACTGGTAACGATTAGCAACGCTGGAGAGCTGTTTCCAATGTTAATGTGCTGCTAGCCAACGTTTAATTTTTTGCTGCGTTATGCGTTATGAAAGGAACTAGACACGGACATGAATTATCTGTTTAGTGTGCTAACACACTCTTGGCAGTTTGTTGTAACCAAGTATTGGTGCTAAATTGTGTGTTAATGGATGCTAGCTTGCTAGTTAGCTACGGCGTCATAGCTAGGCATCGTGGGTTGTTGTGGGTAGTTACTGTGTCTTGGCAGTGTCTTCGGCCGTGCCGGCTGTAGCACGAAGTGAGCTAACTAGCCGTTTTTCGAACAGAGTCAGAGTCAACACAGTAGCCATTGTGTGCCGGGTGTAGCACGAAGCTAGCTAGCTAGCCGTTCTTCAAACAAAGTCAACACAGTGGCCATTGCTAGCTACCCAACACGACCAGCTAACTGTACGGTAGTAGCTAAATACAATATACTTGTCCTAGCTAGCCAACGTCTAATCATTGCTGCGTCATGAAAGGAACTTGACACAGACACGAATGATATGTTTAGTGTGTTATCACACTATTGGTGGTTTGTTGTGACCAAGTGTTGGTGCTAAACGGTGTGTTATTGTTATTGGATGCTAGCTTGCTAGTTAGCTATGGTGTCATAGTTAGCTAGCTGAATAAAGTGGGTTGAGTCTATTCCTTTAAACATTGAACCGCTGTGGTTCACAACAATTCTGATTTCTAAAGGTGGAAGTTGGGAGAGTTTTTGTTCGGGTGGTTCAGTGAAACAATTTTAGTTTCTGAGGTAGAAGTTTTTGGTGAGGGAGGCCCTGCTCTCTCCTCTCCCAGATGCTTAGCTCATTTCATTCCGATCTCCTCTGCATTTTTGTAGCCATTTGCTACAGCCTGTCAACTATGCCTCTGCCTATCCCTGTTCTCTCCTCTCTGCACAGGCTACACAAACGCACCACACCGCGTGGCTGCTGCCTCTCTAACCTGGTGGTCCCTGCACGCACCACTCACGTGGAGTTCCAGGTCGCGGGCAGCCTCTGGAACTGCCGTTCTGCTGCCAACAAAGCTGACTTCATCCCAGCCTAGGCCAACCTCCAGTCCCTCGACTTCCTGGCGCTGACGGAAACATGGATCACCACTGAAAACACTGCTACTCCTACTGCTCTCTCCTCGTCTGACCATGTGTTCTCGCATACCCCGAGAGCATCTGGTCAGAGGGGTGGTGGTACAGGAATCCTCATCTCTCCCAAGTGGACATTCTCAGTTTTTCCCCTAACCCATCTGTCTATCTCCTCATTTGAATTCCATGCTGTCACAGTCACTAGCCCATTTAAGCTTAATATCCTTGTCATCTATCGCCCTCCAGGTTCCCTTGGAGAGTTCATCAATGAGCTTGACGCCTTGATAAGTTCCTTCCCTGAGGATGGCTCACCCCTCACAGTTTTGGGGGATTTCAACCTCCCTATGTCCACATTTGACTAATTTCTCTCTGCCTCCTTCTTTCCACTCCTCTCCTCTTTTGACCTCACCCTCTCACCGTCCCCCCCTACTCACAAGGCAGGCAATACGCTTGACCTCATCTTCACTAGATGCTGCTCCTCTACTAATCTCACTGCAACTCCCCTCCATGTCTCCGACCACTACTTTGTTTCCTTTTCTCTCTCGCTCTCCTCCCACACTACTCACTCTGCCCCTACACAGATGGTAATGCGCCGCCGCAACCTTCGCTCTCTCTCTCCCACTACTCTCTCCTCTTCCATCCTATCATCTCTTCCCTCTGCTCAATCCTTCTCCCTCCAATCTCCTGATTCTGCCTCCTCAACCCTCCTCTCCTCCCTTTCTGCATCCTTTGACTCTCTGTGTCCCCTATCCTCCCGGCCGGCTCGGTCCTCCCCCTCCAGCTCCGTGGCTTGATGACTCATTGCGAGCTCACAGAACAGAGCTCCGGGCAGCGGAGCGGAAATGGAAGAAAACTAAACTCCCTGCCGACCTGGCATCTTTTCACTCCCTCCTCTCTACATTTTCTTCATCTGTTTCTGCTGCTAAGGCCACCTTCTACCACTCTAAATTCCAAGCATCTGCCTCTAACCCTAGGAAGCTCTTTGCCACATTTTCCTCCCTCCTGAATCCCCCCCTCCTCTCTCTCTGTGGATGACTTCGTCAACCACTTTGAAAAGAAGGTTGACGACATCCGATCCTCGTTTGTTAAGTCTAATGACACTGCTGGTCCTGCTCACACTGCCCTACCCTATGCTTTGACTTCTTTCTCCCCTCTCTCTCCAGATAAAATCCTGCGACTTGTGACTGCAGGCCGCCCAACAACCTGCCCGCTTGACCCCATCCCCTCCTCCCTTCTCCAGACCATCTCCGGTGACCTTCTCCCCTACCTCACCTCGCTGATCAACTCATCCTTGACCGCTGGCCATGTCCCTTCCGTCTTCAAGAGAGCGAGAGTTGCTCCCCTTCTCAAAAAACCAACACTCGACCCCAATGATGTCAACAACTACAGACCAGTATCCCTTCTTTCTTTTCTTTCCAAAACTATTGAGCGTGCCGTCTTTAGCCAACTCTCTTGCTATCTCTCTCAGAATGATCTTCTTGATCCAAACCAATCAGGTTTCAGGACTGGTCATTCAACTGAGACTGCTCTTCTCTGTGTCACGGAGACTCTCCGCACTGCTAAAGCTAACTCTCTCTCCTCTGCTCTTGTCCTTCTAGACCTGTCTGCTGCCTTTGATACTGTGAACCATCAGATCCTCCTCTCCACCCTCTCCGAGCTGGGCATCTCCGGCGCGGCTCACTCCCTGGATTGCGTCCTACCTGACCGGTCGCTCCTACCAAGTGGCGTGGCGAGAAGCTGTCTCCGCACCACGTGCTCTCACCACTGGTGTCCCCCAGGGCTCAGTTCTAGGCCCTCTCCTTTTCTCCCTATACACCAAGTCACTTGGCTCTGTCATATCCTCACATGGCCTTTCCTATCATTGCTACGCTGACGATACACAACTAATCTTCTCCTTTCCCCCCTTCTGATAACCAGGTGGCGAATCGCATCTCTGCATGTCTGGCAGACATATCAGTATGGATGACGGATCACCACCTCAAGCTGAACCCTGGCAAGACGGAGCTGCTCTTCCTCCCGGGGAAGGACTGCCCGTTCCGTGATCTCGCCATCACGGTTGACAACTCCGCTGTGTCCTCCTCCCAGAGTGCGAAGAGCCTAGGCGTGACCCTGGACAACACCCTGTCGTTCTCCGCCAACATCAAGGCGGTGACCCGCTCCTGCAGGTTCATGCTCTACAACATTCGGAGAGTACGACCCTGCCTTACACAGGAAGCGGCACAGGTCCTAATCCAGGCACTTGTCATCTCCCGTCTGGACTACTGCAACTCGCTGTTGGCTGGCCTCCCTGCCTGTGCCATTAAACCCCTACAACTCATCCAGAATGCCGCAGCCCATCTGGTGTTCAACCTTCCCAAGTTCTCTCACGTCACCCCCCTCCTCCGCACACTCCACTGGCTTCCAGTTGAAGCTCGCATCCGCTACAAGACCATGGTGCTTGCCTATGGAGCAGTGAGGGGAACGGCACCTCTGTACCTTCAGGCTCTGATCAGTCCCTACACCCAAACGAGGGCATTGCGTTCATCCACCTCCGGCCTGCTGGCTCCCCTTCCTCTGCGGAAGCATAGCTCCCGCTCAGCCCAGTCAAAACTGTTCGCTGCTCTGGCACCCCAATGGTGGAACAAGCTCCCTCACGACGCCAGGACAGCGGAGTCACTCACCACCTTCCGGAGACATTTGAAACCCCACCTCTTTAAGGAATACCTGGGATAGGATAAAGTAATCCTTCTAACCCCCCCCCCAAATTGTAAAGTGGTTATCCCACTGGCTATAGGGTGAACGCACCAATTTGTGAGTCGCTCTGGCTAAGAGCGTCTGCTAAATGACGTTAATGTGCCCTTGAGCAAGGCACTTAACCCTAATTGCTCCTGTAAGTCGCTCTGGATAAGAGCGTCTGCTAAATGTCTAAAATGTAAATGTAAATGTAAAGTGGGCAAACTTAGGCAGGAAATGCCAACAACGAACAGTGAGCCATCGTACTAATGTAAAAACAAAACAAATAATGAAAGAAAATTATTGCAAGTTAGAATTTTGTAAAGTTAGTGTGGGAGAGGTGGAAAAATTATTGTTAGCGATCAATAATGACAAACTTCCTGGCATTGACAACTTAGATGGAAAGCTACTGTGTGTGCATGTAGCCTGGCGGATAGGAGCATTGGGCCAGTAATGAAAAGATTGCTTGATTGAATCCCCAAGCTGACAAGGTAAAAATCTGTCGTTCTGCCCATGAGCAAGGCAGTTGACCAACTGTTCCCTGGGCGCCGATGACATGGATGTCGATTAAAGCAGCGCCCTGCACCTCTCTGATTCGGTTGGGTTAAATGCAAAAGACACATTTCAGTTGAATGCATTCAGTTGTACAACTGACTAGGTATCTCCCTTTCCCTACTGAGGATGGTAGCTGACTTTATGGCCACTACTATCTGTCATATCTAATCTGAGCCAAGAGGAAAGTATTTCTCCTCAGGCCTGGAGGCAAGCCAAAGTCAATCCGCTACCCAAGAGTGGTAAAGCAGCCTTTACTGGTTCTAACAGCAGACCTATCAGCTTGCTGTCAGCTCTTAGAAAACTGTTGGAAAAAATGTTTTTGACCAAATACAATGCTTATTCTCTGTAAACAAATTAACAACATGCTTTCAGCATGCTTATTGAGAAGGGCACTCAACATGTACTGCACTGACACAAATTACTGATGATTGGTTGAAAGACATTTCGTAATAAGAAGACAGTGGGAGCTGTACTGTTAGATTTCAGTGGAGCCTTTGATATTATTGATGATAACCTGTTCACTACCAGTCAAATGTTTGGACACCTATTCATTAGAAAACAATTTTTTAAATGAAATAACACATATGGAATCATGTAGTAACCTAAAAAGTGTTTTAAAAAAAATCAATTATTCAAATAGCCACCCTTTGCCTTGATGACAGCTTTGCACACTCTTGGCATTCTCTCAACCAGCTTCATGAGGTAGTCACCTGGAATGCATTTCAAGTAACAGGTGTGCCTTCTTAAAAGTACATTTGTGGAATTTCTTTCCTTCTTAATGTGTTTCAGCCAATCAGTTGAGGTGTGACAAGGTAGGGGGGGTATACAGAAGATAGCTCTATGTGGTAAAAGACAAATAAGCAAAGAGAAATGACAGTCCATCATTACTTAAAGAGATGAAGGTCAGTCAATACGGAAAATGTCAAGAACTTTGAACGTTTCTTCAAGTGCAGTCGCAAAAACGATCAAGCGCTATGATGAAACTAGCTCTCATGAGGACTGCCACAGGAATGGAAGACCCAGAGTTACCTCTGCTGCAGAGAATAAGTTAATTAGTTACCAGCCTCAAAAATTGCAGCCCAAATAAACGCTTCACAGAGTTCACGTAACAGACACATCTCAACATCAACTGTTCAGATGGGACTGTGTAAATCAGGCCTTCATGGTCGAATTGCTGCAAGGAAACCACTACTAAAGGACACCAATAATAAGAAGAGACCTGCTTGGGCCAAGAAACACGAGCAATGGACATTAGACCGGTGGAAATGTGTCCTTCGGTCTGGAGTCCAAATTGGAGAATTTTGGTTCTGTAACGATCCCGGCAGTCTGAGTCGGGTCCGGTCTGTGGACTAGTTTTTTCTGCTCGTGATCTCCAGTTTCCCGAGGGTTCTGGAACGCTCCGGGGAGCTCTCTTGATTTCCGCACCTGCATCCCATCAGCAATCTGCACACCTGGTCCTGATCATCACCCTTCTTAGGCTCTGGCCTAACATCCATTCCCTGCCGGATCGTTAGCCATGAACAGTAGGTTTACCAGAGTATCAGTCTTAGAGCCTAGCGTTAGTTTTGTTGTTTTTGCACCTTGTTGTTTACTTACCTCCGTTTTGTTCCATCTGCAGTCACCCGTCCGGAACCTTCATCCAACCTCTGCCTGGTGGTCGGCGGCTGCCGACCCATGATGGGATCAACCACTGCACCCCCAACAACTAATCAACGCCGCCCGCTCTGTTCCCTGGATTATTCAGCATCACTCTTGAATTGTAAATAAACACTCACCTTCGTTTCAACTTACCTTGTCCTGGTCTGCTTCTGGGTTCTGGCTTTGCAACTCGTGACAGAACGATCCGGCCAGTAATGAACCCAGCGGACCTGGACTCTGTTCGCCATGCCATTACCCAGCAGGAGAAGATGTTGGGCCATCATAGCTTACGGTACTACAGGAGATCGCGTTGTCGTTCGGAACCTTTCTACCGGTCTGACGGAGGTCCAGAACCAATGCCAGTTTCCGGTGGAGGATCCATCTACCGGTTTCACCCATCTCGCCTGCCGCTTCTGGAGCTGTGTCCTTCCGTGAGCCGAGGTTCCGACTGTCGGATAAATATGAGGGGGAGCTGGGAAGATGCCGTTCCTTCCTTATGCAGTGTGGATTAGTGTTCGATCTACATGCCCTACTCTTATGCCACAGACAAGGCTAGGATAGCCTTTGTGAGTTGAGTTGCTGCGTGGTCGGCGCTGGAGTGGGCTTCAGCCGTTTGGGAACGACAGGATCCCTGCATGGCTTCATACCAGGGGTTCACGGCCGAGATGAGGAAGCTCTTCGACCATTCCGTCCGAGGGAGGGACGAGCTAGGCGCCTGTTTTCGCTTCGCCAAGGAACTTCTTGCAGCGTGGCGACTTCAGTGATCGGGTTCAAGACGTTGGCTGTGGAGGAGTGGGTGGAATGAGGAGTCTCTGCAAGCGGCCTTTTACCAGGGTCTGTCGGAGCAGCTCAAGGATGAGTTGATCTCCTATCCGGAGCCTAGTGACCTGGACAGCTTGGTAGCCTTGTCTATTCGGGTGGATAATCGAGTCCGAGAGCGAAGGAGGGAGAAGCAATGGGTTCCGTCCAACCGATCAGCTTCTCAGGTTCCAGTCGGGTCGTCAGAACTGCGCGGCTCGCTAAAGTTGGGAGGACTTTTAGCGAGCCAGTTTCGACCTCTCAATACCTCTGTCAGACCCCGTTTCCGGCTACCACTTATGAACAGGAATCAGAGCTTAGCGATTAACGCTTTATCGATTCAGGTGCCGATGGAAGCTTTCTAGATGCCGGTTGGTGGAACAGCTGGGGCTTTCCAAGGAGCAATTGCCGGAAGCCATTGAAGCTACCCTCTGGGCGGCAGTAGTCTGGCGTATCACGATGAGGACTGAACCGGTTAAGATGCTGTTGTCGGGAATCATTCTGAGATGATTTCATTCTTCATTCTGCCGTCTTCCCATGTTCCTCTGGTCCTTGGATACCCCTGGCTGAAGGAACACAATCCCACGTTCGATTGGGTGACGGGCAAGGTAACGAGTTGGAGCCTTGATTGTCATGCTAACTGTCTCAAGACTGCCTGTCCCCAGTTCGGGTTCCCGGTCAGGTGATTGAGGCTAAACCCCCAGATTTGTCCCTGGTTCCCGAGACATATCACGATTTGGGGGAAGTTTTCAGTAAGCAGAAGGCTCTGTCACTCCCTCCCCACCGACCATATGATTGTGCCATCAACCTGTTCCCTGGAGCTGTCTACCCCCAAGGGGAAGGTTATCAGTTCTCGACCTGAACGTGAGGCTTTTGAGACCTACATCAAGGAATCCTAGCTGCTGGTCTCGTTCGTCCCTCGTCATCACCCTGGGGGCAGGATTCTTCTTTGTGGGTAAGAAGGATGGCTCTCTTCGACCGTGCATTGATTATCGGGGGTTGAATGACATCACGGTCAAGAACAAGTATCCCCTGCCCCTTGATGAGTTCTGCCTTCGACTCCTTACAGGGTGCTACGGTGTTCACCAAGCTAGACCTACGCAATGCGTATCACATGGTCCGGATCAGAGAGGGGGACGAGTGGTTGTGACGGGTTTCAATACACCGATGGGTCACTTCGAGTATCAGGTGATGCCGTTTGGACTGACCAATGCTCCAGCGGTATTCCAGAGTATGGTGAACAGACGTCCTGAGAGATATGATCGGTCTCTTTGTGTTTGTTTACCTGGATGACATTCTGATCTTCTCGAAGGAACCTTCCGACCACGTCCAGCATGTCCGGCAGGTTCTGCAGCGAATTGTTGGAGAATCGCCTGTTCGTGAAGGCCGAGAAGTGCGAAGTTTCACGCCCCACCACGACATCCTTTCTCGGGTACATCATCTCCAGGGGAGAGATTAGATGGACCAGGAGAAGGTTAGAGCGGTTCTGGAATGGGCCCAGCCCGGTACGAGATTGCAGCTCCAGAGATTTTTGGGGTTTGCGAATTTTCTACCGCAGATTCATCCGGGATTACAGCCGTGTGGCCGCTCCGTTAACTGCCTTGACTTCCAGTATCAGGACCTTCAAGTGGAATCCGAGGCGGATCGGCGTTTCCTGGAGTTGAAGAGGCGATTCACCAACGCACCCGATTCTCTCTCAACGGACACGGCCCGTCAGTTACGCTGCGTTGAAGTGGGACGCGTCTGATGTGGGAGTTGGCGCCATCCTGTCGCGAGCGATGCTCCACGGACAGTAAACTCCATCCCTGCGCCTACTACTCTGTCGCCTTTCGCCTGCGGAGAGGAATTACGATGTGGGTAACCGGGAGCTTCTCGCGGTGAAACTTGCCTTGGAGGAGTGGCGCCACTGGTTGGAGGGGGCGGAGCAACCGTTTTATTGTCTGGACTGACCACAAGAATCTTGCTTACGTGCAATCGGCTAAACGTCTCAACTCCCGTCAGGCCAGGTGGGCGTTGTTTTTCGGACGATTCAAGTTTTCCCTGACGTTCCGACCTGGATCTAAGAACCGGCAAGGCGGACGCCTTGTCCCGGAGGTTCTCCAAGACGGAGGAGAGTGGGTCCAAGACCGAGACAATTCTCCCCGGAACTGCGTCGTGGGAGCAGTTATGTGGAAGATTGAGGAGGAGGTGCTGGCGGCCCTTCGGACTCAGCCCGGTCCCGTAACGGTCCACCCGGTCGGTTGTTTGTGCCTGAGTCGGTTCGTCCTGCTGTCCTCAAATGGTCCCACGCCAGCAAGATGGCTTTTGTCACCTGGCGTGGCTCGGACAATGGCGTTTTCTTCGCAGGCGTTTTGGTGGCCTGCCATGGCCGAGGATACTCGGGGTTTTGTTGCTGCCTGTCCAGTGTGTCGCAGAATAAGAGCGTACCAATCGGCCCAGCTCTGGACTACTTCACCCCCTTCCTATTCCCCGGCGACCATGGTCGCATCTGGCCCCTGGACTTCGTCACTGGGTTGCCCGCTTCTGAGGGAACACGGTCGTTCTGACTATCGTGGACAGATTCAGCAAGTTCGCCCCACTTTGTGCCAATTGCCAAGCTTCCCTCTGCCTCGGAGACGTCCGAGATCCTGGTTAAGGGAGGTTTTCAGGGTCCACGGGTTGCCCAGTGATATCGTTTTCGACCGTGGCCCTCAGTTTTACCTCTGCTGTCTGGAAGTCCTTCTGTTTGGCCATTGGAGCTACAGTCAGTCTCACATCTGGTTTTCACCCCCAATCCAATGGTCAGGCGGAGAGAGCCAACCAGAAGATGGAAACCACGCTACGCTGCCTGGTCTCTTCCAACCCCACCTCCTGGGTCTCTCAGTTGCCTTGGGTTGAGTAATGCCCACAATACTCTCCCTACATCTGCCACTGGGATGTCTCCCCTTCCAGTGCCTGTATGGCTACCAACCTCCCTTGTTCCCTTCTCAGGAGAAGGAGCTCTCAGTGCCCTCTGTTCAGGCCCATATTCGTCGTTGCCACCGGACCTGGCATCGGGCCAGAAAGGCACTCCCTTAGAGTTTCGGACCGTATCAGCTCCAGGCGAATCGTCGCCGGATCCCCGCTCCCACCTATACCATCGGAGATAGGGTCTGGTTGGCCACACGGGATCTTCCGTTACGGACTGAGTCTAGGAGTTGTTCGAAGTTCATTGGTCCGTTTGTGGTGGAGAAGGTGATCAATCCAGTGGCAGTTCGACTCAAACTACCGAGGACGCTCAGAGTCCATCCCACCTTTCATGTCTCCTGCCTCAAGCCGGTTTTCCTCAGTCCTCTGTTGCCTCCTCCGCCTCTCCTCCTCCTCCTCGGATGATCGGAGGTGGTCCGCCTACACGGTGCGACGAATCATG